>NW_002476361.1:106632-286033 GCF_000189635.1 Tetrahymena thermophila SB210
TTTTCCTTATTGAGCCTACTTCCAATCTTAAATTTTTCTTTTGAGGTCAGGCATTTCAATTAATTAATCTATTTTCAAAGGAGATCTATTGAAGGGATCAATTTCATTATCCAATAAGGCTTTTTTGATTATAGATCTTTCAACAACACACTTTGAGGAAGGAAGCATGACAGGGTCTTTTAAAATCTTTTAAAAATTTATATAAATTTTATTGTGTTATGTAATTTAAATAGTTTACATCTAAAGAGATAGCACATTGGAATTCTTCTGGGAAGTTTTCATATTCTTCTTCAATATCTGCTTAGACAAGATTGTTGAGGAAATCTTAGAACTTTTCAATAATTTATTACCCAATTTATTACTCCTTTCTAACTCTCTTTAAAGCAGTTTCAAATAACTTCTAGTCAAAAGATCTACTATCAGCAGTAACTTTTTATCTGAAAGACTTGTCATGCTTTTATTTTGAAACGATAATTAATTAATTGTAAAATTGAAATAATGTCAATTACTCCCAAGCTACTGTAAATAATAATTAGATCTTTGACAATCACAGAAGAGTTAAAATCGAATTCCTTATCAGTGGTGTATTGATTCAAAGTAGGGTCCATCATTTTTTACAAGAAATTATTTAACATACCAGTAATGACATCAAGGAAAGCTTTTGTTAAACATTTTAATAGTTATTAATATAAATTTTTTTTCAAAAAATTATTTTATTAAAATGTTTATAAATTGTTTGAGTTTATTTTTAAAATTTTTTTGAAGAATTTTTTCTATAACAAATTTTAAGTATTTATTGATTTAAAATATTTTTCAGTTATTAATTTTCTTACTAAGTTTATTTTTTTTCAATAAACATAATTCAAAAAGCTAATTAATTCATAAAAAAATATTACTATCAGAAAGGAAAGGCTGAGGAGCCCAAATACTGAGATTAGATATAAGACCAATAGTTTCTCTAGATTATTTATTGAAATGAGATGATGAACCAATCATTCTATCATATAGTTGATATTCTTGAGGAGAAAGAGTGTTTACATCTTGTTTAGACCTAGTATCTAAAATCTTTTGCATGTTAGAAATACCTTCATCTGTACAATAAGTGGCATCATTAATAAGCATATTAATAAATCTTTCAAAAAGTGGTTCATTTATAAGTTTTTTCATCTCATTCTGATAAGTTTCTTCAACCCAAAGCTTAGTGTAAAGGTAATTGACGTAGTGTCTGTAATTAAATTTTGAGTAAAATTAATGTGAGTCTCCTGTGAATTCTATATCGATGTAGAACTTCATCAAAGCTTTTTAAAAGATTGTTATTTTATAAATAAAATTAATTTATTTAAATTACAAGCTGTGATATTTCTTTTAGCATATAAATTCTTTGATAAGATTGAATGAACTTTTGATTTATCTGAGTGGTAGAAGAAATAAAGAATTTCTACTAGTTTAGCCTTTAAGTAAGGGTTAGATGATATTTAGCAATTAGACAAGAATAAAACTGTCATTTCTAAGAAAGAGTTTATATATTATTCAGTGAGAGAAGTTTTTACATAATCTCTTCTAAAGTTAGTGTAGAAGAAGTGGTAATCAAATACATCAGTGATCATGTTTTCAGGTAATGAGTTAAGAAGAGAACAAGGCTTTTTTAGTTAAAATAAATTTAACAATTATAATTTTTGAATAGTTCAATGATTAAATGCAAATTAAAATTTATCATTTTTTTTTTTAAAAATATTATTTATTATAAACATTTAAATTATAATAAGCAATTTTTAATTTATGTGATTTAACTTTGTCTTTTTGAATTTGTATAATATATTAAATAAATAAATTAAACATGGCTTGCTTAATTACTTACTCACTTAACTTATAAATATTTACCTTGTAATCTGGAATTATATTATTATGCAATTTAGAGATATCTAATCTAAGCCATCTTGGAAGAAGGAAGAATAATAAATCGTACATGTCTCTCTAAACATATAAACGAGAATCCATTTACAAGAAGGCGTTATATTAAAAGTAATAAGCCTTCATTTCATTCACCTTTTGCTCAGCCATTTTATCTATTAATTAAAGATATTTATAAATTATAAAGCTAATAGTTTTATTTATTTATTTACATAAAGGATGACTTTAGGGCATTCTTTTAACTTCCTTTTCAGTTCTTTAAAGCTATTCAGCATTCTCCTTAAAGTCAGCAAACATAGGAATTATACTGTAATGAGCGAGTTATTAGCACAAGAAAAAGTATTCTGTGATTGTACCAAATTCGCTAATTTCCTCTTACATTACTGAATCACTTATTTTTTCTTTGGAGTAAAATGGTTCTTCTTTTAAGTAAGTTAAACGTTAAGACTAAGAGAAAAATTCGGGTCTTATTTTTTCCCATTTATTATCATTTTTATTGAAAATAATTTTTGCAATTTCAAGCATCACATCTAAAATGTTAGCCATAAAAGCGTCGCTTGATGTAATTGGTTGCTTGTTTTGTTATTCTAATCTACGATATAATTTAGCTCTATCTTTATTACCAATAATGCAAGCTGCTACAAATCTCAAAGTTTCATTAGCATAATTATAATTTCCTGTCTTCTTTAAAAGCATTTTAAATAACTCAACCAACAATTTAGTATAGTTTTAATTCAACTCGCTATAATACTTTATTTATTAAATAATAAAATTTAATTTATCTAAATTTTAAAAAAATTGATATTATTAATATTTTCATTTAACTAATAATATATAAACTCAACATATTTACAATAAATTTAAATATTTTATTTTTAATTGCTATTAACAAAAACTTTAATGAAATGAATTAAAAAATTTTCAAAGTATTTTTATAAAATAATAAAATAAATTGTTTTTTACCTTAATTTGTAAATTGTATTATTGATTTGATCTTATATTGTTAAATTCTAAGAAAACCTTGTTTCTCATTTCTTAAACACTTTTCCTATCATCTTCATGAACTATCAAGAAATCAACAGTAGAAATTCTTAAGAAAGGACCTAGTGCAGATCTCAACTCAAGATCAATACCTCTAACTTGATCTAATTCTTTATCGCTAGTGATGTTAACTCCTTTGGAATTTGGAATGCTAATTAAGAATAAAATAGTTATAAATACTATTAATTATTTAAAACTATTTATTAATAAATTACAATGGATATCTTTTAAGGCTTATGAATTTTCTTTTGTAGTGCTCAAAAGATAATAAGTTAAGAAGGACTGAAATATATAAGGAATGTCTACCATCTAAAATATTCATCTATTTAATAATAATCATTAATTTAGTTTATAAAATATTTTTTATCTTTCTATCACCTTTCTTTGATGGTCTATGATTATTGTTAAAAGGGAGTCATTGAAATCATCTTTAAAATCTTCCTATTATATTTGCTTGTCTATTTCTTCAAAGAAATCATAACAAAAGCCTACTTTTTCAAAGAATGTAACCAACTTTGCAGCCATCAAATCTTCATCTATAAAATTAATAAACAAACAATATATTTTCTTTTACTTTACAACATGAATATATGAATTGTTTACTCTTTCTATATAGATTCCATGCTGGATCTACCCACTAACTATCAAATAATTCAGGAGAAGTTAAAGTAAGATATGCAAATGAAGCTGTAATCTATTTTTAGTATAATTATAAAAAACAAAAATTAATTATCCCAAATTTAAAGATGATAATTGTTAATGCTATAAGAGCAAAAGTTATTTATTGTTTTACCTTAAGACTATATTTAATGAAATCTTAACTATGCTAATTGTTAACATTCCATGGCTTATCTTTCTAATCTAATGCTCTATTGTAGCAGCTACAAAAGTACTCTAAAGTATTGGTGTTTCTAAATAAATCATTAAATTAAATTAATAATTCAAAGCAATAAAATTTATATTACGGAATGCTAGCCCTTTCCATAAGCATTGAATCAAACATAGATTCATTCTTAATTAATGAGAATCCTTCTGTTTAAATTAATAATATTATTAATTTACTTATAGAAACTAACTTAATTCTTCGAAATAAACTTTTTATATTCTAAAATTAATTACATCCTTATGACTGTATATCACTTGAGAAATCTTTCAAGAAAATAACTTCTTGGCTGTTGATTTATAGATTATTTTAAAAGAATGTTAAACCAAATTATGTCGTCTAATTTAAGGTTAATGCTAATAATTAAATAGAAAATCTGAAAATATTAGTGTCAAAAGTTTTACCCGTTTTTGATGCTGGGCGAATTAACTTATGTCTTGATTAAGAATATATCTTAAACAAGAATTTGCTCTTCATGAATGAGGTTGGACATAACTATTTTAGTCTCGTATTTATCTTTTTAAATAAATTCTAATCTTATTGTATCTATGCTAAGATTTTTAATTTGGATTTTTCTGATATTTCTAGTTGATTTAAGTTATTATATAAAAAATAAAGAATAATCGTATTCTCTTAACAATGAATGATATAAACTGAACAGATTGTGCAAAAAATTATTGTTTTTGAATTTTATTTATTTTTTGTTTATTTGCAATAAACCTAATTAAAACTATATATATTTATAGATACTTTTAAGGGTAGATGTTAAAAGTAGAAAAAATATATATATATCAAGCAACAAGAAAACAAAAAACACTCTTCAATTCAATTTAATATCAAATAATACTGAATTTTTTAATACATTCTTTTCAATCAGAGAGAGTTTTTATTATTTTTTCAATGCTATCTCTATATTCTGAAATATCCTCTCGATTCTTAACAATTCGGTCCGAAAGCTAATTACTTATTTATTTATGCAAATATCTAAATTATCTTAATGGAAAAGCCTAAATAATTAGAATATTGATCACTTAATTTTAGTTATCAATTTTACGAAAAAAAATATTTTGAAGATTTATTTAAAAATTTTTTAAGGTGTTTTTGATGTAGTAGATTCTTGTATTTTTTAAATTTAGAAAAGCAAAACAAATTAATTATATTAGTAAAATTAATGAAATCTGTAGATAATTTTAATGTTTATGATAAAAAAACTAAAAAACTTAAAAAATCGATTTTAACTTTAATAAGATAAAATAAATAATAGAAATTATTTTAAAACGAACTAAAATAATGGTAAGTAAAGATTTTATAAAACAATATAATTTTTATGATGAATTTTTTATGAAAGAAATATTTGCATTTTTATGTTTAATGAATTAACGAACTTATTTAGCTTTTTAATATGCCTTTACAATACAAAAATATGAGTCCTTTTATGCCTATACATTTATTATAGTTTAAAATCTATCTTTCTATTTTATATTTATTTATTTAATTATATCTCTGTATAAACAAAATATTTATTGACTTACTTGTCAGGTATGTATTATGGTTTGTTTGTTTTTGTTTTTGTTTTTGTTTTATGTTTTATTAGTTTATAAATATTTTTATTTTAAATATAAAATTTAGCTTGGATGAGTATTATTATTATTTTATTAAGAAAATGAACAATTATTAATTTATTATTCACAGAAAATGTATCTTTAATCATTGGTAATAAAGCAGAAGAAATAAAGAATATTCAAGAGTTTTCTTAAGTACAAATGGTTATAAGGTTGATTGGTTTTATTTTTTATTTATAATTAATATTTTTGATTGTTTTTTGCTAGAAAACATTGTTTTTTGTTTCTTCTAACAGGAAATTCCTTCATGCTTAATTTCTTATTTATTTACTTACTTACTTATTATCTGATTGACTATAGTTCGTTTAAAAAGATTGATTGCATATAAAAAGCCTATAGTTAGTTACTAATTAGATAAAATCTAATTAAGATTGTTTATTTATTGAATTGTTTAGAATGCATGAGATTTATTGATCCCCCTTCAGCTTTAATGTTTTCCTTTTGCTTAATGTCTATTTTTATCTTATTTTAAATTCTTTTATATTGTTTTTCATATAACATTTTAGAGGCAAGTTTATTAAATTCATTTTACGGTCATCTGCTTAATGATTAAACAAGAAACCAGTAATTATTGATATGTATCAACATATTTATCAGACATTATTTGTTTATTTTTTTAAGTATATTTGAAGGAATAAGATTAAGTAGCTGATTAGTTAAGATCAATATAATGACAGTCACATTTGCTTTGGGTTTTCAAGAGTTTCGGACACTTATGAACTGTTGTCCTGTAACTATTATTATTATTTATCAGTTGTTTAATTTGAGGAAAGCTGCATAGAATGAGAATGATTTGCTAGAATTTTACTACAATTTTAACTGTGTTAATGTGTTGGCTTCTTCTAATTGTGCTTATCGTAATCTTCTTAATAAGTTTTAATTAGGTGTTTGTTGTATGTTTCTAAATGGTATATAAACCCACCGTTAGGTTAAACTACTTTACGTTTTTCTTTCATTTTGGCAAGAACATACGACAAGATTTTTCTCTCCTTTCTCATGATATAAGCTATTGCAATAGTCGGACTTCTGGATACTCCCTTCTCACAGTGAATGAGCACATTGCCTTTTTATAAATTGGTATCGATGAATTCGAAGGTAGACTCGAAATCCTTTCCTATATCATAAGCAGTGTTATCTTCAATATCAATCATCATGTGTTATATATTATCCTCCTCCTTGTATTCTGGGTTAGATGAGGATGTTAAAGTCAAAACGGCCTTAATATAGTTGTTGTGAATAAAATTAATGTCAAAAGCAACTTCCTTGCCACTTAAAAACATTCTCCCTTTTGTTTAATCATCGTCCTGCTAATCTGAAAACTTGTATTTGTAAACTTCATTGTAATCTTGGTCTTCCTATAACTATTCTTCTTCCATTTGATTGAATTGCTGTTGGTATCTTTAACTCTTTCTATCTATCTTTGCTTCTTTTATTGGAAATTGAATGTGTTTGTTTATTTTATGTTTTTCACACTTGCCAAAAACTTCTTGGTTTTTAAAGATCTTAATAATTTGCTTAAGTGAATGTTAGTTATCTATTTATTTACTAATTATATCTTGAAAATATTAATTATAAGTTTAATAAAGATCGTTTTGATAATTGAATGTTAAATCTCTCACTTTTTAATTGCTCATTCAAGATAGGTAGGTAGGTAGGTCATTCTTTGTTTATTTGATTATTTATTTACCCTATCATTTCGACAAATTATGCATTGTTTTTTTTTTAATTTAAAAAATTGGTACGTCCTCACTCACTCCTTCTTAAATTATTTCATGCTTTTAAAAAGCTAAAGAAACAAAAGTGTTAAAAAATTTCATATCTTTCGCTAATATTTTATATATTGGATCTATTACATCCTCATTAAAATTTTTTTATTTTCCCTATTTTGTACCAGAAGTAGATATTGAAATTTTATAATCTTAATGTATTTTTTAATTTTAAATTTAATTTATACTCAGTTAGCTTGCTTTATTTAGCATTTTTCATTAATATAATTCAGGCAATTAACTGCTAACTATTTGCTTGAGTATCTATTTATTTTAGAATATTTTTGATCATAAAAAAAGCAAAAATAGTTCATATAATTAATTACTGACACTACCTTGGCATTTTCATCAGAATAATTAGGTATAATTTTATTAAATTAAGGCATAGACTAAAAGATATATAAAAACATTGAAATGGTATAAAAATATGACTTAGTTTTCATTAATCTGATAATTATTTTTATTTTGTCTTCATAAAATATTTTAAATACCGAAAGAAATTGAATTAATTATCAAATTTAAGTAAACAAAATTTCATTATTAAACAAATAAAAATATCTTAGATAAAGACTTTTTGATTATTTCTAATAGATTTAACTAATATCTTAAACAAATGTTAATCTTTAAATAAATTTTTTAGTTCAAAAAGAATAAAAAAACAAATTTAAACCTTGATAAATTTGTAAAATATTACCTACTATTTGTTTGTTTTTCTAGAAGATTTGATTTAAGAGAAATATAAAATAATATTTTAAGTTAGTAAAATATTGAAAATTAATAGAAAACTTAGTCTATTTAGGCTTTTGAAAGCATTATTTGTTTAAAATAATGCTAAATGAAATCTATTTATAGATCTCAATTCAAATTTAACTTATAATTTAATATTAAAAAACATAGTAAAAAAGTAAAATTTAGCATGTTGTTTAAAAATAAATTCAAATTTTTACATTTAAGATAGTATAAAATATCCAAAAACCATTGAATAAATTAAAATTTTTTCCTATGTATTTAAATAGCTTCCTTCACATTAATTGTGTTTACAAGTATAACTTTTTAAATTATTTACTTCCAATTTTTTAGAAATAGTTCTAAAAATGCACAATGATTTTTGAAAACTTAAAAAAAATTAAATACAAAATTAAAAAAATATTTTAAATTAAATATGAAGATTTTTAAATATTTTTGCAAAATAAATTAACAAATCATTAAAAACTAACTTATTACTTATTAGATAGTTAAATTAATTCATAAAAAGGATTGTATTTTATCTAAATTGAATTGTGAAAATAACTATAGAATACATCCCTAAATAATAGCTTAAACTAACCCTATAAAAAAAGAAAATTATTAGTAAGTTTGTAATAAAACTTCTCTCAAATTATTTGTAGTATCATATTTAATATCTTTAGAATATTTTAAATATAAATACTTTACATTCATAAAATATACTGTGGTTGAAAAATCTTTAGAAAAACTGATCAGAATCTTTGATAAATTTCGATTGTATGTCTTCTAAAATATTAATTTAAGAAAAATAATTAACTTAGTATATTTATTAGTCTAATTCCTTTAATTAAAAAAATATTTCTTTAATATTATTTTTTAGAGTAATTTTTAAATATAGTAGATTGCTTGCCATTATTCTATATATTTTTACTACAAATGCATCATCATTTTTTATTTTAATAATACCTTCCAATAGTTTTAGGAATTCATCGCAAATGATAAAAAAATTAAACGGTTTGATGAGAAATTTTACAACATTTATTTTAAACAAAACATTTATTTCCTTTAATTTAATTAAATTAAATTTTTATCATAGTTTCAAAGGAAATTTATTGTAAAAAAAATATATTTAATTTGAATGAATTTTTTTTGTTTTCAATAACATAAAAATTAAATTTATTTGTAATTCAATAAAATACAAAACAAAAAATACCAAAATCCTTATTAAGGAAATAAAAAATAAATAAAGAGTTTATATTTTGGATTTATTTCTTTAGTGCTAAGTTTACCTAGCTAGTGATCGATCAATTAATTACCATTTTTATTTTAATATTCATAAGGTAAATTAAAAAATTTTATTTGTTGCAGTTATGAAAATAAATGCATATGATTAAATTGCAAGCTAATTTAAAAAGTTAATAATATGTTAAATTTATCAAGAATGATTAAAACTAAAATATATAAATGAAATTGAAAATTGACTGACTTTTGAATGATATAATATGTAAATTATATTTATATGTATAAATGTTTGTATTAAGTATATATTGATTGATGAAGTATTATACTAAGTTTATATAGAAATGGCCAAATAAAAAAAAATAGCTTAATTGAATAAAAAATTTTATTAATTTTACATTACTTTTTTAATGAATAAATAAAGTTGAAAATAAAAAATGTGCGAAAAACAAATAATAAATGACTAAAGCAATGTTTTAATAGTGGTAAGTAAGTAAGTAAAGCTATATGAATGCAAAATATAATAAAATAATGAGCTTAGTTAGCGATAAAATAAATTCAGAAGGGATGGTTGAATGAATGAATGATTTAAAGGTCATCTATCTATGGTTGTTTGCTTGTCTTTGGTTGATTGATTAAATGATTGATTATTTTTTACTTGCTTTTAATTAAATTTTGTGTTTGGTTGAATAAATAGCTCTAATTGTGATAAATTAAGAAATAAAGAAAATTTAGGAGTCTCACAGATTATTAAAAATATAAAGGAGAACGTTATTTAAGTAAAAATAAGGAGGGTTAACAGCAAACTATTTTATTTATAGAAAGCAAATATAAGATAGTGAGAATAACTACTTATAGGAGATATTAGTAAAAAAAGGATAAATACATTTATTGAATGAGCGATAAAGGAGATAGAGCTTCTTAGAAAGGGAAACAGCAGGATTCCAATAATGGTATAGTACCATAACAATTTAGAATTATGAACATTATAAATAGTGGTTCATTTGGAACAGTTTTTCAGGCAATCGAGAAGAATCTTAAAATGGAAGTAGCAGTCAAGGTGTTAAAAAATCCAGATAAAGATACATTAATGATGTTGGAAGATGAAATTCGTATTTTGAAGGACTTATCTAATATTGAAGGAGTGCCAAAAATTATTAGTTATGGAAACAATTCAAGTTATTAGTATGTCGCAATGACTCTTTTGGATAAAGATTTAGGATTCTACTTTGCATTTTGCCAGAAAAGATTCAGTGTAAAAACAGTTCTTATGCTCTCAATCGACTTACTTACTATAATGGAGCAAATTCACGACGCTGGGTACATTCATCGTGATCTTAAGCCTGAAAATATGATGATGGGAAAAGGAAAGGATGAGCGACTTTACGTTGTGGATTTTGGAATGTCGAAGGCGTACATAAATATGTAAACGAAGGAACATATTGAGCCAAAGGCTTTGAGATAATTTGTAGGAACATATAGGTATTGTGCGATCACTGCTCATCACGGCAACGAGCAGAGTAGAAAAGACGATCTTGAATCTTTAGGCTATATTTTAATTTATTTCGCAAAAGGGAAATTGCCTTGGTAGGGAATAAATTCAACTCGTAAAGAATATGTATAAAATATGAAACAAACAATTAAATTAGAAGAGCTTACTAAAGGCCTGCCTTCTATCTTTCTCGAATATATGAAATATGTAAAATCTTTGGGTTTTAAGGATAGGCCCGATTATAAGAACCTAATTACTTAGTTCAAAAACACGATGAAGTTTCTCAACTATCAGCAAGATGGAATGTTTGATTGGAAAATATAAAAAATGCGCAGGAATTAACAAAAAAATGTAAGTTTTTTTCAATAAATATTCAAGTTATCTAATAAAATTCATCAAGCATCTAAAAAAAGCTTTAGTACTACTACAAAAATACTTATTAGCAAAAACAAACCCAAAAAAGATGTGTTCTTATTATTAATTATTGTTAATTTAATAAATAAATAAATAAAAAAAGCAAACAAAAAACATTATTTTATTAATAAATTTTGTAGCTATGCAAAAAGAATTCAATTTTGCTTGGTATGTATTAATAATAATTGAATTTTGATAGTTTGAAACAAACAATATTTGCAATTAAATAAATAAACAACTAATTTTTACTTTTTAATTCCCTTTACTTGAACGAATAAGCAAATAAGAACTGCAAGTAAAAAAAGCAAGTGGTAATAAATAAATAAATTTAATAAGTCCAAATGGTAGAATTCAATTCAAGTGTAGGCAAGCTTAAAAATAATTTAAAAATTATGATAATTAAAAGAATTATTTGCAAATTAAAATACTTCCTATATTTAATTTATTGGAACCTTTTAAGTATTATAGACTAAAGAAAGAATTTTATAGCAAAATTAATTTATTCTATATTAAACCCAAATATTCTTGATTTTACCACAAAATCCTTCCTACTTTTATTAATCGATAAAACACTACCAATCAATCAATATTTTTACTTTACAGATAATTTTGTACATAATAAGCTAAACTATTATTTATAAGCCAATTTGGTCATTTAATTACTCAATAAATTTTCTAAATGGGCTATATTTACTCACATTTGGTTTTATCTCATTTAGATTTTAAATCCATTATTAAACTAAAATAATATTTCAATAGAAGCTTTTATCCAATAATTTATTTTCTCCAAACTAGATCTATAAAATTCTAAAAATTTTGTATGATTAATTTAAAAAAACCAGTAATTAAAAGAAATCAGTAAAAAATTCAAAATAAAAATAAAAAATTTTTTTGATTTACAAACTCATTAAAATATTTCAAAATATAAAAACTAATTTATAAAATTTTTCAATCATGTTAGTTAGATGAAGCTTAGCAAAGATAAAATATAAATAATTTATATAAAACTAAATTTTTCTATTAAAATAATTGCAGTTATTTTGAGAAAAATATATCTAAAGAAATAACATTTTAAAATAAGTCAAACAGAGTATATAAATTTAAGATAAATAATTTTTTTTGATATTATGAGCATAATAAATACTTAACTAAATTTGTTCAAGATAACTTTTAGAACACACTCTTATTTATTAAAAATATCTGATATAATTAATAACTAAACTACTAATTTTATTAAACAGAGAAATAATACAGTTATAATTTAAAACTCTGCTGGAGGCTTTAGAGAAGGAGGAGGAAGATAACAAGATACAGTCTTGGCATAGAGATAAGGTTCGGTAAACGCAGGAGGCGGTGCAGCATAACAAAACTTACTTCATAAAACAGCATCTCATAATGTGATAAACTTTGGCAATAACCCAAATAGAAGAGGTGATAGATTCGGAACAATGATAAGCCATTAAACAATGATGACAAATGGTGGCATACTCCAGACTCAAGGATCTTTTAGTAGAAGTGGTTCTAAAAAACCTTCTTTGATGAGGAATAATACAAGAGCAAAAACTAAAAAATCTACATTTTTCACCACAAAGCAATTTACAATAGAGGAAAAAGAGTCTGTAGATGCTTGTAAGCAAACTTATATTTTTTATTTAAGCTTTTTAAAAAAAGATTAAAATTTTTTTAAATAAAATAAGATTCTAGCAAATTTTAACTTGATGCATATGGTGATGATTTAAGTTTAGAAGATAAAATAATGAAATTGAATCACAATACAACACAGCCTAAGTACATTTAATAAGCTAAGCTGAATATTTTTATAATTTTATTTATTATTTCAAAATAATTCTAATAGGTTTTTCAATTTTTTACGTTCAAGGATATAAGCAAAATGAAAGAAAAAAAAGTTAGTAGCTTGTTAGGTACTCGCTGCGATGTTTACTCCGTTTTCAAAATTATAAGCCATAATAATTTAAATAAAATTTATAGTTGAAACTTATAACTCTTGCTAAAGAGAAAATTTATAATAAATAAAGCTTTTAATATAATCTCATCACTTACTCACTCACTCAATTACTCACTTCTTCACAAAATTAACTCAAAATAAAATTTAATATTGTTTTTTCAAATATAAATAGAATTAATTCCAATTTATTAACAAATAAACTCAACCAACACTAATTACATAAATAAATAAACTAAAAACTATCAATTAAGACTTAATCACTCACTAGTTTATATTACACTTCACTATAGATCATCAAATTACTTATATTAGCTAGATTATAATTCAGTTAGATATGCTTAAAAAATTAATTAAGATAATTATCAAAATACTTCTTCAAAAAGCAAACAAATTTAATAGATAAATTGCATTTTTGCTTAAAATATTATTTTAAAATTTAGTTTGTTTTAAATAATAAAATAAATTGAAAGACATAATTAACTGCAAAAATATTAAACCAAAAAAATTGTTTGCTGAATAATATAAAATTCGGCATTATTTTTCTGTAGCTATTTAACTATATATCAATTAATCAATAAAAAAAGCTACTAGAAGAATTAGAAGTATTAGATTGTAGTAATTCAATGTTTCTTTTAAGTATCTCCAAATTTATTTCCAATAAATAAATAAACACATAACTGACTAGCTAAAAATAAATAAAATAATAACTAACAAACAAACAAACTAAAAATTAGCAAGTAGATATGAAAAAATAGTAGTTATTATCTATCCATAATTTCTTCTTTGTATTTATAGTATACAACTTCTTATTCTATACGTTATAAATCATATAAATAAAGTGTTAAATTATTAATCTAAACCTAATTACCTACCTAAAATGTTAGTCTGTATCTTACTTACTAACAGAATAACTAAATAAATAAATAACTAACTAACAAACTAAATTAAATTAATTAATACATCTTTATTTACTAATTGATAAAGAAACAAGCAAATATATAAATTCAATAATAAATAAAACAGTTATATAGTAAAAATGTTGGTTTTTCTTATAAATGATGAAGTGACTAATAAACTTACATTTAATTTTTATTACAATTTGTATAAATTTTATTTCATTTCTATTCAGTTACAAAAATTATCCATTCCAATACAAATAATCAAAAAAATTTGTTTCCTTTTACTTTAGCAATATCAATTAAAAAAGTATCTATTAAATAATTTAATAATAAATTGATTTTATTGTTTGAAAAATATGTTTTTTAAGCAATAAAAATCTTTAAATTTATACCATATTCAAAAATTAAAAAAGCTACATAAAAAATTTAAAATGAATTAAGTTAATCATAAATTAATTTGAAGTATTTTATATTGAAGAGCAAATAATTATTTAATTAATAAAATTTTTATTAGATTTAACTAAATATTAATTTTTCAAGATTAAAAAGATTAATTAGATTTTTTTTCTCTTGTTTTATCACTTTATAATTAATATAAAAATAAATGTTTTTTGACAATTAAAATATTTAATTATTTCTAAATTAAATTTTTTTTTATAAAATTATTTTGTTTGAAATGAAATTAAATAAAATATATTAATTTAAATCAAACTAATTGATTAACTTATAAGAAATGAATTGTAAAATATTTTACATACAAACTATTGAATGATGATATTATTTTATGGCTAGCATTTTACTTGGTTTGAATTTTTTGTTATCAAAAGTATAAATCTTAAACAATTTTAAAAGGACTCAGATTAAAGTATAAATCTGATAGCTTATAAAGAATTATACTTTGCATTTAGAATATGAATCTTTCGTTAAGTTTTACTTAAAGATCTTTTACTATTTATTAATTATTACCATATTTGTCATATTCTCTATGATATTTGTTAAAAGAGTATGAGATAGGTGATGTAAATATGCTTGGGTTAACTAAACTATCATAATAGCATTGATTGGTTAAATTTTAAAAACATAAGTGTCCTATTTTTCCGATAAAAAATTTCTCAAAAACCCAAATAGTAAAAGGAAGAGAAAACTTTTTAATATTCCAATTAACTTAATTGATATAGGCACCATTCTTAAAAATAAAATTAACACCAAATCCATATTCTCCTGTAAATGTAATTTATTTCACTTTATTATGAAGAATTATGTCATGAAAAACTGGATCATTTTACTATAATTCAATTTGTATGCTTTGTGCTACAATATTTTTTAAATTAAATATCCTTTGTTAAAACCCATAATTACCACAATTGCTTACTACATTATAACAACACATACAATGATCAATGCTTTGGTTTTGGTCATGAGTTATTATGTTTTGATCTTCAATAAAGAAATCTAGGTTTTCAACTTTTAAAACTTAGTTTTTCTCATCTAACAATTCAATTAAATCAGAATAAAAATTAGAATGATCAACATTTCTATATTTTTGTTGATTTGTATGGTAGAGTCTTTGTATATTAACAAATTAGAGATTTTAGATTTCTAATTCCTGTTCAAATAAACAATTCCTTATTAAGCTGAAGTTTATTTCAATTTCAAAATTACTATCTTTAGATATCATGTTGATAATTAGCTCATTCAAATTTTTGAACTCATCTTAATAAGAGTTAACTTTAAGTAACTTTTAATTTTTGTTAGATTTTTATTTTAATATTTTCTAGAAATGTTTATTCATATTTTTATTTTTAAGAAATCTGGTGTAATATTCTTATTCAAATAGGTCCTCAAATTTCTTTTCTTTTTTTTTGAAATGCCTATTTTAAGCTTTTTTAGTAGAATATAATTTTTCTTCAAGGATTTTTTAATTTCTTTTAACTATATCTATACTATCTTTTTAAATTAAAAGCAAAATATCATGTATTTCATCATAATCATCATCATCTTCTTCTTATTCTTAATTTTTTTTATTTTGTTATAGTTATTCAATTGTTATTTCTTAAATATTATTTTCAATTTCCATATTTATTTCTCTTTCTTCTTCTTCTTCTTCCTCTTAAAATGAACTTTCTTATTCTTCTTACTCCTCAGATTGGTTATCTTCTTCATCACTGCCAATTTCTTCATCTTCTTCCTCCTCCTAATAGCTACTAATTAATTTGTTATTTATTTCATTTTCAAGATTAAATAAATTCATTTAGTTAACTATTGAAATTATTTCTTTATAAGAATTCTAATTTAGTTGTTTATAAATTTAAGCAAGCTTTTAAGCTATTTATTGATATTCAATCTGTAAAATAGGAATTCTTATTATTTAGGAATAAGTGTCTTAAGTTTAAATTTGAAGTATTTCATCCTCTAACTTAAATACAGCTGATTTTCCCTTTTCAAGAAGCTGATCAATTATTGTCAACATATATTAATTAAATTTTTTATAGTTTAAAAAATTTTTTATAAATAAAATATTTGTATAAATCATCTATGTGTTTATAAAGGTATTTAGTTTGATGAAATATGTTAAATTCTTTAAATATTTTAAGCGGTAAATTTAATTTAAACCTTATAATCATTACTAACTAAATATAAACAAAATTTTTGACATTTTGTTAAATTCTTAGACTATTTAAAAAGCGGGAAATTATAAAAACAATTAAATTAATATTCTAAGTAAATAAGCTCTTTTTATTATTGCTACTAAAATTATATTATAAATAGATATATATTCTGAAAAGAGAGAAAATTAATAATAGGGCTATTAGGTGAAAATTAACCAATTTTTAGTTTTTTTAACAATTTTTGTTCATTTTTAAATATTTAATAATCATTAAAATGAAGGTTAAAGGTAATTAAATATTTTTAAAATTAATTAAATTTTTTATTTTAATTTAGTTTGTGTAGTAATATGATTTTTTATTTAAAATAAGAATAATACATATGATCTCTTTATCCAAAATAGCTTCAATTTAATATCTAATTTAAAAATAAAGACGTTTTCTAATCTATCTCATTTCAAATTAGTCAATTTGAAAATAGATTTAAATTAATTATTAATTTTTAAAAGCATAATTTAAATATTTTTTGTTTTTTAAATGAATTTTTTATTTATTTTATAAATAATTTGGGTATTAAATTTATAAATTAAAATTAATTTTTTATTTTAAATCAATTTAAATTTTACAAATTAATTCAGATTTATTTTTTATTTTATTTATAATTTTAAACGAAATTATTTTAAATAAATATAATTGATAGAAAATTTTTATATAGATGCTCTATAAATTTTAATTTATTCCAGAAAAATTAATAGTTTATTTGTTAATTGATTTGCTTAATTTTTATTAACAAGAATTCTTTAATTGGTTTGCGATGATATCTATTTTTTGTTTATATTAGTTTTAGTTAGGCTAAGGAATGAATAGTAATAAAATATAAAAATAATAATTAGAATATTGCTAAAAATAAAAATAATGTAATTTAATAAAATAAATAGGATAAATTTAATGTTTATTAGATGAAATTTAATCTATTATTTTTTGTTTATAACTAATCCGTCATTTATTTATTTATTTATTCTTTTTTTGTTATTACAATAAATTTTATTGTTTACTTTTTCCTTATAACTTAGAAACTCTCTTTAGCTAATTTACAGGTATATTATCTTTTAATTTATTAGGTGGTTATCAAATATTCACCTAAAATTTAATAAATAGTTATTTTTTGATACTTAATGTCGATATTTTAGATTTTTTTAGGTGGCGTTACATGTAATTACTGCATTTTAAATGCTGAATTTGTTTTTCTTTCATTAGAATTCTGATTGACAATTTGTGTATTTAAAAAGAGTATTAACTAGAGATATCTAAAATTGTTTTGCAGGAACGTGTGAAGGATAAACG
The DNA here is from genome assembly GCF_000189635.1 of Tetrahymena thermophila SB210. Lineage (NCBI taxonomy): Eukaryota > Ciliophora > Oligohymenophorea > Hymenostomatida > Tetrahymenidae > Tetrahymena > Tetrahymena thermophila. Next base: position 124,542 of record NW_002476361.1, read on the forward strand.
GATGGTGTTGTTTTATGGTCTAAATTTAATTATATGGGATTATACTTCTAAAATATGCATTAATAGGAATATAATTTGAATAGAATATCTGATAGAAAGCAATAGAAATATTCTTTTTTTGAAGTAGTATGTGTCAAATTTTAAATTATTTAAAAAATTTATATTTATTGCGTCATTTGTAAATTTGACTTGTTTCTCAAGTATTCATACAAAATAAATTCATCTATTTTTTTTTGTTGGCTTGATATGCTTACTGATAATTTGAATTAAATAAATCTTTAATGATTATTCTAAAACATATTTAAATGGGATTCAATTGATAGTTTCTTAAAAAGCGAGTGCTAGCTCTCAAATTTAAGGAGTGGTCAAAAGTGACGAAATTTAATATTAAAGGAGAAAAAAAAATTGCGTTACGATTTATTGCAAGTTAAAAAATCGAATTATTATAATATATTTATTATTACTTGAAGGATTACCAATTTAAAAAATATGTAATATTATATGGATAGATTTTAAATCAAAGAATGCAAAAAAAAAAAATTAATATCTTTTTTCATAGGCGTCCAGAAATAAAAAAAAGCAAACAAAAGACGCATCTCAAATGTCTATATTTTTGTATATAATTATTAATACTATTTTGGTATTAAATAAAATAGCAGCGTAATAGAAATTCGTGTAAAAAAACTATGAATAAAAAGAAAAGTTCTTTTAATTAATAAAAGTTTTTATGAGCATCAATCAACTAAAATGAAAATTTAAAGTTTCATTATGTTATTCATGAAAAAAAACTCTGTTTATTGTCAAAAATTATGGAAAGCAAAACTAATTCTTTACCAAATAATTTACAAATAAATAAGCAAGCAAATTTTCTTTAGTATGCAATTAAAAAACAAAAAAAAATCAAACAGCTCAATTTTTTTTTCTTTCATAAATTTGCCTACATTGAAAATAGCATGAAAAAGTAAAACAAATACCAATTAATTTATCAGAAGTAGTGCATCAGACAAAGAGTTCGACTTTATAATTTAAATATATATTCATTCATTCATTAATTGACTGCCCACCTAATAAATTACAAGAATTTCTAAGGTGGATCAATAGCAAATAATATTAGAATCCAAAAGTAAATAGTCCTATTTAAAGAATTTTCATTTAACTCACCTTGAAACATTAACCTCCATTCAAATACTCCCCCACATTATCATTATAAAATAAATAAATAAATACACTGTTATTGATCAGCAGGAATAAATATAAATTAAGCTTTCTTTATTTATTGAAAGAGTAAATAAATCAATAAATAAATAAATAATTCAATAATCAATAGTATCTATCTATCTATCTATTTTTTCTCAAGCTAATTAAATCAGTCAGTCTATATTTCTTAATAGAGATACATACATACATAAAAACTATTAAAAGAATACGCTTGACAAAAAGTAAAAAAAGCAAGTAATCAAATTAAGTAATTAATAATATTGTTATAAGAATTAAAAGACATCTCATTTTAAAGAATATTTATTCTTAACTAAAAATACTTATTTATTAATTTCTTTTGCTTGCTATAGGAAATATTCCTAGCTGCTTCAGAAAGCTCGCTAACTTAACTCACATTTATAAGTGATTGAAATAGCTCATCTTAAAACAAATCTGCCCTCCTTTCTTAATACTATTTCTTCTTGTTGAAACAATGCAAGCACCTTCAAGTGTTATCTACCACCAACCAATCCATTTATCTAATTATGAAGATACTTCAATACAGTAATTGCAATCATAATCATCTTCTCCTGTCTCTCTTTATGAACAGTAAAATTCTTACTAAGCTAAGCAGGTAAAGCATGTGAAAAAGAAAACTGTTACTCGTAAGCTGAAGATGTACGGAGATTACGATGACTACGAATAGAAAAAAATTGACGAAGAAAAGGAACATACTTATAAGTATAAACGAAATTTCTCCTTCAATAGGTTTTTGAAAGCTAGATTTTTTGATGCGTTTGAATCCTTTATTCACTTCATGAAATTCGTTTATGATTACCTCTTCTGCTGTAAACTAATTTGTTTCATCCTTAGAACTGACGCAGATACTCAAAAACGCAGATTGCTTGAAAGGAAGAACCTTATTAACAAGGCTCAAATGTCCCAAGCTTTATCTTCTCCTTCTTCTTCTTCCACTTATTCTACCTCAATTATTTCTGATAACACAATTTCAAATCTAGACAAAATGGAAAACTCCATGAATAATTTCTTAAACGAAAACCCCTTACTATCTTTCAATTATGATTAATAATTAAATATGTCAACAAATTCAACTTTATCCTATTTAAAAATGTATGAAGAACATCCAAATAATCTTGTATTAGACTTAGATGAGACATTAATTCACTGCAATGAAAAGAGTCTCAACGATGATTCCTCTATTATCACTGTGTAATTCTAAAACCAGTAAAAAAACTATTACTTGCACCAAAGAGGGTATTTGCAAGAATTCCTAGAACAATGTGCTCTTAATTTCAATATATATATTTACACTGCATCTACAAGAGACTATGCTGAGGAGGTAGTTAAAATAATTGACCCTAGATCAGTGATAAAGAAAGTTTACGATCGCTCTTCATGCTTTTATGATGGCAAATAGTATTTGAAGAGCCTTAAAACATTAGGCTTAGACCTCAACCGTACTGTAATGATCGATAATAATTAAGCTTGCGTTAGTAACAACATAGAAAATGCTTTCAAAATTAAAGACTTCTTCTCAGATAAGAATGACAGGGAACTCCAAAAGTTCTAAAACATTTTGAATAAGATGTGCAAATTCACTGGGAACTTCAAAGACTTCATTCAAAGCTACTAAAGTTGAAAAATAAAAAAGCTATCAAATAATAAGTAATACAATATATATAAAAATATATAAAATAAAGACAACACTCTAATTATTGAATAGCCTTACAACTTTCTTACTTGCAACCAGCATAATTTGCTTTACTGAATGAATATATAATTTTGTTTCTCATCTTCTTATCCTCTGTTTAGTTAGTTCTATAGGATTAATTAACTAAAATTATGCATTAGATTCTTTAAAAGAAAACGCAGCCAAAAATATTTACTGCTAAAAAATATTCAAACGTACTCTGTAAAAATAAAATTTAAAATTAAATAAGAAAGAAGAAGATTAGGGAGAAAAACTAACACTTACTCACTCACTTACCAATTGATTATTTATATGCTACTATTATATAGATACCATACATACATAACAAATACTAATAAAAAATAAATAAATAAATAAATCTATTTATAATCTAATAATTAGATAAAAATAACCAGTTATAATTTAATATTAGTTTAATTTATAAAATATTTTACCTTCAATTCACCATATTTATATAATAATATATATTTAAACTTACTATTTATAACGTATTTATTTAATTTCCTTAAATTTCCAATTACAAATGAATCTCAGACTTTCTCCATGTGATTATGCTAATAATAAATCTACTAAAATAATTGCTATTTATTAAATTATATCAAAGTATTTTGTGAGTCAGTATACTTATTTTCAAATTATTTCCACTTTTAATTTCAAATGCAAAAAGTATATACTTCAAAAAATTAATGTGGCTTCTATTAATTAAATAAATAAGTAATCAAATAAACAAATAATAAAAACATTCAAATTTTATTTTCCGAAAAATCAAAGCAAATCTTTAAAACGGATATATAAATATATTCATTCTATTAGGTATTAATTTTTACGATTCGACAAAATTAAAGATAAACAAATAAAGTTTTTAAAAGATTATTTTAATTCGCAATATCTTATGAATAATACGATTATTAATACAGTATCGCATTAGTGTGTCAATCAAAAAGTATTTGTTCCTTAAATCTGTAAAAATCAATATAAGTCAATCAATTATTATAGAAATTTATCTTACATCTGGGAGAAATTATAAATATTACTTTCAAAATAAATCAATGCATAAATTTAAATAAGCGTCAACAAACAAACAATCTATTGAAACATGCTTGCTTCCTACTAATATAAATAATATTTCTTTTATAATATAATCATTATTTATAAAAATCTGATATTAATTGCATCTTAAAGTAAATCTAATAATATATTTATTGCTATATTCACACTCTAATATCAGTTAAAAATTTAATGTTTCGTATCCCTCCTAGATTTTCGAACTACAATAGACTTGCATGCCCCAAATATCTAAATACTCTACTCTGTTAAATTAAGTTTTGTATTTATCTATTATTTTATTGAACCTGGTACATAATTCGTCATTTTATTAATTAATGAAAAAATTATGTTTCTTTATTATTTAAATCCTTTAATTCGAATTTATTGTCTATATATAATACCATACGCTTCTACCACTGTTCAACTTATATAAAATTACTATGGACAAATAAGTATTTCTCAACACAAAATCTCTTTCCCATGTATTAATATTCATAAAATTTAGTTTATAATCTAAATTAAATCAAAGTTATTAATCTGTAATATAAAAGATTAACCAAAAAAATGAAAGGTTCATTTACCATTAGTTTTACTGCTGACTATTTAAATATTATTTATCCGTTAGTTCTAGAAAAAAATTCTACCAAGATATTTAAATGTAAATATATTTTCTATTTTTAGTACATGAAAATGATAAATTAAAATTACAAAATATTTTAAATAAACATAATTTTAGCCATTCAAAATTTGAATAGAATTTATTGGAAATTAAAAAAAAATTAATCTAATTAGACTTAAATTTGAAACTTATTTATGAATAAAATAAAAATTAATTTATTTTAAGAATTTTTATTTGATTTTAATTTAAAATTGAAATACTTAATTTGGCTATGTTTTAAATACTTGGTTTTGTTGGTTGTTAAAAATATATTGATAAAAAGAGTAAGTTATAATTAAAGATAAAAGCCTTTGTTTCAAAATATTTGTTACCTTAATATTATTTAAAAAATATTTGTTTTAAGTTTTATAAAAATTATTTTATGATAAAAAATGTTAGATTTTTGTAAAAGTTAATTAAATTATACAAATTCTTTGAATTTTTTTATTTATTTATTAATTCTTTATTTTTTTTTATATTTAAAATATTATTTTACTTTAAATAATTATTAAAAGAATTATTTTATAAAAAATAAATTTAAAATTAACTATAAATATTTTAGTTACTTTTTGATATTTATTTATTTAATTAAAATCCTTAGACGAAATTAAAAGTTAATTTAATTTTGATAATATGTAGTTGCTCTTTGTTTAGTCAATCATTTAGTAAATCTGATTTTGAATTTAAATATTTGAAATATTTGCAGAAATAAACACTCCTATTTTTAAAGATAATTAATCAATTAAATAATATGCTTAAAACTATAAATTCATTAGCTATGTATGACATTCAATCAATATATTTTTTAATATAAATTCATAAAATTTTGCAGTTTAACAAAAAATTAAATGAAATGAATTTGCAAGTAAATTTTTGTTATTAATTTATTATTAGAAATAACAAGAAAAAGGGTTAATTAATAATTAAATAGAGAACATTTTTTAATATTTTAATAGTTAATAATAAGTAAAGGGAAAGATTGACTAATAGCAAAAAGACTGATAAGTATTGTTGATTCATTTCAAAACTGAAAGAAAAATAAATAAATAATTAAATTCTTTTACTAAAGAAATCTATTATTAAATAATTGCAGTTTCCTTCAACTTGATTTGATAGAATGAAATCTTATAGCCAAAACAACATCAACATAGCTATGAATAGCTAAATTAATAATGCAAGCTAATTAAATTCTAAAGGTAAAGCCATTAATATGATATAAAAACCACTTCGAACTGAGTGCTCTCCTAAGAATTACTCGAACAATAGCTTTACTTTAAACTAGACATAGCCCTTTTAGCTTAACGCTAAAAGAAATAGTATAGAACCTACAAGCATATCACACAGATTAGTATAAAACTCAAAGAGAACAACACATAACAATTACAATTAAAATTAAAATTCTTCCAAAGAAAAAGAAAATATTAATATTATTGCTCAATTCAGCTCTGTTCCATCATAAAATAGAACAAGTTAACTTTAACAAAATAGCAAAGGCTCTCAAATCCAAATATAAAATGCTTAAAATTAAATCTTAAACAACAGTGGTTAAAAGCTATACTCTTCAAGAGTTACTACACATTAATTTGAGCAAAAGCTTATATAGTAGCAGTAACTGAATAATAGTTAAGTTTAACAGCTAAACATATAGCCCTTAGATTTTCTTGATATGTCGAAAGGAGACTTAAAATTATCTCAAGTCATTTCCCCAACTTCACTCTCAAGATTAAACTCATCAACTTCTTCCTCTTCAAAAGAGAAAATTTAATGCCAAAAAAGTCTTTCCAAAATTAACTGTAAAAATCATACCACAGTCTAGGTAAATAAAAATAATAACAAATTAATTAATATTTACTAATTTTAAAATTGAATACAAATTTAAAGAAGAAAATCAGTTAATTACTGTCTGATTTAATTTCACTCGAAAGCAAAAGCAAGAACATAAATTTAATTTAACTGCATTTTCGATAATTACTCTTTCAATAAAAATTTTTAAAATAAACTACAAAGTGAAATAATTTTTACAATTACTGCATACTTATTGTTAATGCAATTTTAATATAATTTATATAGCCATATAAATTATATTAAGTTAAATAAAAAATTCTTTCGAAATTTAGAAAATAAAAATGATAAAAAGTTTATTAAATTAATTGTTTTATTATTTTCTGGCTTTAAATTTAATAAAATTTTTTTAGTATTTCAATATAAAAAGAATTTTATTATTTATAAATAAATACTTTTAACAGGACATCTTTATTTATTAAGTTAAATAAAATATCAATCTATTTTTATTTAACTTATTAAATAACTAATTTCTAAAAAAAATTGTTCTTATAAAACAAATGTTAATTAAACCATATTTAAAATTTTGTCTTTCTTTAAAGTTTTATTAAAAAAATTTTAATTTGACATAAAATAATATTCAAGAAATTACTCTGCATTTATTTATATTTTTATATAAAATTATCATAATTATAAAAATTTTTCTTTGTTTTGAAATAAATTTTTAATAATATTTTTTATAACAAAGGCACATTATTATGTAATAGAGAATAGAGTAGTTAGTTACTTTTGTACTTAATGTTCTGTAAACTTAGTAAAAAAAGGCTTGAAACTTCATGAAATATTGAACTCATAGTAAAGTTAAAAAAAGCCTTTACAATAAGTCAATATTAACAATATTCAATAGAATAGCTTTAATCCAACCTCTACTCCTATGAAATTGAGTCTTGGGTAGCACAAAATGATTAATTTGAATTTTAATTAGGTTAATAATTAAAAATCTAACTAGCAAAGAAATATTTCTAATGTAACTAATTCACCTAGCTCACAGTTAGTCACTCCTAGCAGTACTTTGCTAACACCAAGATAATAAACATCTACTGCTTCTGTCAGTATATTTGAACCTTTCTCCAGTACTTAGGAAGTTAATAATCATCATTTAAATTCTTAATAATAAACACCTACTCTTAATGCATTAAATTAGAATGATGAAGATTTCGAAGAGTCTTTTGATAAAATTTTAGTTAAAAACAAAATAAAGGATTTGTAAGGGGATAAATTAAAAGTAAAAGAGTACTTAGAAGATCTGATGAATAAGTTAGATAATGTTAGAGTTTTATCTTAATAAAAGCTAGATAAAATAGAGAACAAAAAGTTACAGTTGCATGAATTCTACGAGTGCTAAAAACAAATAATTTTAGAAAAAATGCTTGAATTAATAACAATGATTGAGCAAGAGAAATAAGTCAGCTTACAGAACATTGAATAATAAAAAGGAAATGGCATGCTGGAGTTGAATGGAATCGAGTAAAATCTTAAGCAGTAAATGAAAGATATGAAAAACATAAGATGTGATATCAAAGATAATATTAGCAATATTTTTAATAATCTTGATCTAAAGCCTTTCAAGGTGATTTACAACAAATACAACGATAAACTAGAGCAGTTTTAAGAAAGTATTAATAAAGTAGATATGTCTTATTTAAGTTACCAGATACTAAAACCAAGTAGTATTTCGACTTACATCAGCCTTCTAACAAATAAATAAAATAATCCATTTTAATTAGAAACAAAATCAGAGATATTAAATTTCAATCTTACTCAACATTTGCAAAGCATTTTTCCTTAAAATTTATAAACAACAAACAAAAAAGAAAGATAATCGTTTGTTAATAACGATGAAAAGCTGAATGAAGATATTAAATAAAGACAGCACACTCCTTAGAGCAAATAAGAATAAACATATGGTGATATTACTCATGAAGATACACCTAGGAATAATGATAAAACAATCCAAAGCAATAAAGAATAAAATAACAGATAAAATACAAGAGAAAACCAAGTTTATGTGTCATTCAATAATAAAAATATCTTCTAGAACGACCTTGCAAACCACATTGAGACTCTTAATGATGAGCAAAATCAAGAACCTATTCCTATGGTTTCACTGAATCTGTCAAGTAATAAATAAAGCTCAGATGATGATATACAAGGCTTTGCAAAACCCTCAGAGTAAACAAAACTAAAAATTCAAAAACTTTTGAAAGAAGAATCAAAGGATAATGAAAAAGGAATATTTATTATCAAAGAAGAAGAAGCAAATAATAACAATTCATTATCTAATTAAATTTGTTCATCATCTCACTAGCGTAACTCAAACTAATTCAACTCAGTATCATCTAATTAATATAATTCAAATTAATTTGGATCAAATTAAATGATAGATTCTCAAATCTAAAATTTTGGCTCAATTAAATAAGATTCTACTCAGCTTCCCAGCATTAATGCTCACCTTGTAAATTCCTAGAACGAATATGGGCTAATAAATAACATTAGTAAAGAAAGTATTGACATTATTAATCTTGACACTTATAAACAAAGTACACTATTAAAGCAGACATCACCTTCAAGAAACTCTCAAAATTCACAAAATGGAGTAAGTAAAGGAAGGTCAACCTGCAAATCCCCAAATAGCTTGAAGTATTTAGAGCTAATTGACAAAATTAATACAAATCAATTAAATACAAATATTTTCTATCAGACATTAATCAGAGACAACCAAATAACATCCTCTAGCTAAGACAATGCACCATCATCAACTAATACATTTGCAACATAACTCTAAAAAATGTAAATTAACAACAACAATAGCAATTATCTAGATCCTAATAAATCTTTAACATAGCAAAATAAAACAATTAGTGATTTGAATAATTCACTGAATATATAATAAAGTCAAGTAATATTCAATGACCCTATATAAAAGTAGAGCAATAGTATTGTTGAAATTGGAAGTATTTCCCCTATCTCTGTATTGGCAACTCCTAATAGTAACTATTATATATCTTCTGCCGTAAATACTACCTAGTCTAAACGCTTGTCAAGCCCTACAATAGCTAGAACAATTACCTTACCAGGCGCACAATAAAATCACAACTACTAGAAAAAACTATTTTGATAAAATAAATCACAAAACAAAATAGAAATAAATGAAATCATATTTATGATATAAAAATATATTAAAAATAAATCTGTAAATTTTATAAAATAAAGTAGACTTATTAAACATATTATTTTATATGCTATATATCATACATTATTATAATCTAAGCAAATCTGTCAACACAAAACTCTTATATTTCATAGACAAAGATTAATAACAACTTATGTATATTTTTCACAGATGAATTACATACTTATTTTCATTTTCTCTTTTTTAAATAAATTAATAATATTTATCTATTTACCACAACAATTGTTATAATTCAATCTATTAGTACAATAATACTTAAAAATATGTTAAAATATACATAATATTTTGTATTTTTATGATTATCATCACAGACCTTAATTATTCGTTCATAAAATAAATCCTTTTATTTATTAAAGATAAAAAAAATCAGTGAAAAAATAAAATAAAATTTTTTTAAAGAAAAAACGGGGGAGGGGGAGAATTAGTGAAAAATGAATGAAAATATTTTTATTATATTTTGAAATTTAAAAATTTTTGAAGTTTCCAATCTAAGACCATAAAATAGACCTCCAAATTAGAGTGGATAATTAATTCTCTTAACAAATCAGGAAGTATAAATAAATTTTTACAAAATAATTAAGGTTTATCTTATGCTTTTATATTTATTAACAAATAACAAACTTTTTTCACAAATTATGTAAAATTAGCAAAAAATGAGGCTCAAAAAAGTGATAAAATTATGATTTTTTATTCTTTAATATTCAAATTATGCTGAAGATAAAGTGCCTTGCCTATAGTAATAATCAATATTATAACAATTTTTGAAAATTAAAAAAAATATATTCAATTTACTTACATACTACCAAATTATTCAAAAAGCCCTTTAAGTAGAATTATATCATTTTTCCAAAGTAAGCTGATAAAATAAAGCATGGAGAAATTTAATAAATAATATTGAAAAATAGAACCATTTGTTTATTAAAAGTTAGTAATATTTAATGTAAAACACTTTTATTTTTTCCTCTTACTAATTTTTTTTAAATAAATATTAAATTAAGCTATTTTCTGCTTTATATACTGAAAATTGAAACCAAAAATATTATTATTAATAAAATTAAATTAATATTAAATAAATAAAAAAATAAAAATGAAAACTCTTTTAGTCATTCCCTTAATTTTTATTACACTTTTTACATCTTTAACTATTTATTTAGTTCATAGATAGAATTAATTAAAGGATTTAGGAAATATCTTTGATGACATTAAAAATACTTTCGAAGATGTTGGGGATTCAGTGAAAAATGGTTTTGATGACCTTGGAAACGATGTTAAGCATGGCTTTGAAGATTTTGGTGGAAATGTCAAGGATACATTTGAAGATATTGGAAAAGTAGTCAAAGATACAGCTGAAGATTTTGGAGACGATGTTAAAGATACTTTTGTAGATATTGGAAAAGAAGTTAAAGATAAATCTGAAGATTTTGGTGGTGATGTTAAAGATGCATTTGTAGAATTTGGTAATGATGTGAAAAACGGATTTGAAGACTTTGGTGATAATTTTAAAGCTGTTATAAGTAAAGCTTAAGATGAGTTTAGAGTTGCTTTTGAGGAGTCTAAGGATGAATTTAAGAGTATTGTTGACTAGATTCCTGATAAAGTTAAATTATGGTTTGAAAAAACTAAAAATGGTGTTGTAATGATTGCTGGAAGGATTAAATCAGATTTACCAGACCTTTTGAATTGTGGTATTTATGTAGCAAATGTTGCTAATGCTTGTGGTGCTGCTCTTGAAGAAGATGGATTAAATTTAATATAAGACATTACTTGTATCTAAGAGGGGTTAAATTATTAACCTTGCCATGACTTATTTAATGTGGTTGTTTTAGGAAAAAATCCTAAGAAATAAGTTAAGTACTTGGTCCAGTGATGAAAAAATAGTTAATAATTTTTTTAAATTTTTAATATTTTATCACTAGCTGAATGTTTAAATTATTAACAATAAAATTAGATTTTTCTGCTAAATTTAATTTAAAATTAATTTGTTTTGTTTTTTTTTCATAAAGTACAACTTTCAGATTAAAATTCGCTCATAAAATTAATTTTTGCATATATTATTTTAATAAAATATTAATTACATTGGAAAATTTAGTAAACCAATTTTAGAAACACTTTTGTTCATAATAAAATAAATATGAAATCAAAATAAAATGTTTAAAATTTATTGAAAAATTATATTTTAAAATTGATTTAAGTTAATGAGCATATTAATTTGAACTCAATCCTTATTTTCTTTTTTAAGTTAAGAATTATGTATTGCATTTTGCATGCATATTTCATTCAAAATGATAAATATATAGATTTTGTATTTATGAAGAGTTGAAATTTGCCTGCTTTGGATTTAAATTTCATTTAAATAAAAGATTCTTATGGATTTTATTATGCATATTTGATTTATAACGTTAAAATTTTATGTCATTAAAAAAAATGAATAGATAGATAGATATCCATTTATTAAAGAAAGAGATTATATATTTTAATAAATTAAAAAATAGATTAATTAATTAGTCATTTGAATACATTCCATAATTCAAAAATTAAAAAACAAATAGAAAAGCTTATTATTTTTACCACTTAAAGAAAGAATGATAAGACAAGTGAAGATAAACCCTACTTAAGACATATAAAATCCTCTAATAAAATAACTTAAAACTTCATCTGATACATTCTATATTCCAAATAGATCAAGCTCCTCTGAGTTTATCAGAACAATAAAGTAGAATTCGCCTGAGTAGGTCTAGCATGTTTCTCCAATTTAGTACATTAATAGTACAGGATATGCTTAATTGAAATAGAATAATGCAGTCAGTGTAAATTAAGTTGTTGCAGCACCAGGATAGAATAATAAGCATCGCTCTTTATCACCTTGTAATTAATCACAGACTTCTAATTAAGTTAATATGGTGTTTTTTAATGATTCTATTCAAAATATGATCCACTCCCCTTTATCTTCGACTTCAAACAGTTTCTACTCTTCTTAAAATAATTAGTAGAATTAAAATTAAAAGAAAGCTATATAGATCCAATAATAGTAATAATAATTATAAAATAATGTAAATAAATCTGGCACATTTTCTCCTGCTTAAGTACCTCTTTAACCCTTATAAATAAACAACAACTAGATAAATTAGCAGCAAGTCCAATAAAATCCTGGTATTTAGCTTTTAAAAGGATAGCAAATTTAATAAAATATCCCACTTTAGAAGCAGACAATGAAATTATAAAACTAATTTTAAGTTTAGTCTACTTAGTAGAATGATTAAATGGTTTTTGCTCTAGGTGGAAAAGTAAATGACTTAAGCCAAGAAATTCAAAGACTGCTATCTCTTAATGAGAAACTCATTTAGGAAGCATTATCTTGGAGATAAAAGTAATTATTTTGTCATTTTCGCTCAAAATTATTGTTATGTCATGATAAAATAAATGTTTTTTTTTAATTTAAAGAAATGTAAACTAATAAGTAAATATTCTTTTTTATAAATAGGTTTGAATTATGCAACATGAGAAAATAAATTTTGGAGCAAGAATTAGAATAAAGAAAGCTTATGGTTAAAACCTATTCTTAAAATCTTTTACTAAATGATGAAGCCACAAAGTAAATTTAACTAACTTAAAATTGATACAAATAAAATTCAATTTTAAATAGTATGAATGATACTAATGAAAAATTAGAAGACTCATGCTAGTCATCAGATCACCAAGACGCGAAAAACTACAAAAAAGCCAAAAAATAAAAACTATCTTTTAATTAGAGCGAACAAGACATTCCTGAAGATTCTTAAGCCAGTGAAAATTAAGGATATACAGAAGACTCAACTGAATAAATCAAGAAAAAGAGCAGTAAGAACAAAAAGTCAAATAAGGATTACAATTTTTAGCATATTGTAAAGCAAATAAGTTCTTTAGAGAATTTAAAGAAAATGAATAGAGTGGAAGATTTGCACTAATAAATATAAAAACTGATAGAAGAAAACTAAATACTTAAATAGCAGATGAGACTAAGTGGAAGTAGTGATGAAGTTTTTTCAGACTCAAGTTTTGTGCTTGACGAATAAGAAGAAGAGGAACTTCGTAAACAATAAATAAACACAGAAGAATACTACAGTAATTTATTCATTTATTCATATAAAAATCATAAATAAAATGGTTAGTTAATAAGTAGTAAAAAACATAATTCAAATTAATAAAATATAAATTTATTTCTTTTAAATATTAAATACAGATTCGTTATTTAATTTATAAATTACATAAATAAATTAAATATTTAAATTAATTTCATTGACCAATTAAATATTTTTCTAAGTAAAAATTCTAAATTAATCATTTTAAATTTTTATCTGCTTCTATAAAATTGATTCATTTTAGTGAAAGAAATTATTTAATAAATGAATATATTTTAATATTGAGATAAATATTTTTTTAATGTAGAAAAGATGTCACTAAAGGAGAAAATAAAGTGGAAGATTACTAGTCTGTCTACTAGATGTGCTAAATTAGAGAAAGAATTAACAGAATCAAAAGTTTAAAGCTGGAACTTGCAAAAGTAGCTATAATCGTATGACAGTAAAGAAGATATGAGAGGTATTATGCTCCAGAAATATGAATAGGAAAAATCTACTTTACCTGTCAATTTGCCTAACAAGATTTTAGATTAGGAGTACAACACAAAATCAAGTGTTACTTAGTAGAAACAACTTTATCAGTTTTTAGATGGTAACAATATATTTTATCATCAGTAAACAAATTAACTAACACCTAAAAGTAGCACTAATTTGCAGCCATCAAATTAACAATATCAAGTCAATTTTAATTTTTAATAAGGCTCTCCAAAGACTATGAACAACTCAAATAATAATAAGCATTTATTTAATAATCAACATTAAAATTCATCGCTAGACTAATAAAGTAAATAAGAGGGATCTGAATACAGATATCATTCAGATTAGAATAAAACTTTCAAGAAAAATGATTCTTCGTAAGATTAAAAATCATCAACTTCTAGCAATTCTTATGCAAAAGAAATAATAGAAAAAGCCATTAATTATGCAGGAGAAAGATATCCTTAAATAAACAATCCTAGCCAGTCAGTTAAAACAATTGAATACAACTACAGCTAATCATTTTAACTAAAGAGTTAGAGCTTCAATAGTAATTCAAATACTACTAAATAATAAATTAAAGAAAATTTTATAAATTCTGTTGCTGAATCTTCAAAATAAAGTGAATCACAAAATCAATCAGGGATTATTCCTGTTTCATAACTAAAGAATGATTTTAAGCTAAATAATATGAGTAAATCTCCGAATAGTGATAAATATTCAGAGAAATTTTTGAATACTCAAAAATAGGTACAATAGCAAAAATCTTAGCATTAATTTTTAAAACAATAAAAGAATGATGAAAATTATAATAACAAAACCCTTGGTGATTTAAACTGCTAGGCTACTAGAGATGATAACTATAATTTTTCTAATTTAGAAATAACAACCAAATAGTATCAATCTGAGATGCAGAAACTAGCTGAAAAATAAAAATAATAATTACAAAAACTATAAGAAAAAGTGCATGCTAGAGAAGTATCAATTATAAAAGAAAATGAGTTGATGAAGCAAGAATCAGGTAGTAAGAATAAATTCAATTATGAATTCTAGAACATTAAAAAGATTAGTGCAAACTAAAAAGCTAATATCTTACAATATAATCAAAATCAATAATCTCCTTAATCACCTCTCTCAGAATTTTAAGTAAAGTGTGCTGGAGGTTCTGTTAACAGATATTAATAGAATGCACAAGATGTAAAAAGCTAAAATAATTAAAACACTTCACTTCAAGATATCAATTTTTAAAATTCTGAAACTTAAGTGTCAGCTTACTCTAAAATGAATACCGCTCTCACCATACAAAATGATCATAAATCAAATCCTTCTACAAAATCTTATATTAATTGCAGTAAAAGTGAAGTTAATATCTTCAACAGTGGTGAATAAAGAATATTTGATAATAATGATGATCTATATGCTAGTGCAAATAGTGAATCCTTTAGAGTTAACCACAGCTTTAGCGATAAAGAAAATTAATTTTCTTCTAGAAAAAAAAGTTTTTAGCAATAGCTATCTCCCTAGTTTGTATATTAAAGCAACGATAGCTTCTAGCCAAATAACAACTATTGATTTACTTATTCTTTTTTGTATATTAATTTCTACAAAATAATATGAAATCTTTCTTATAAAATATAATTTATTTGTTACATAGAACTTGTATTCCAATAATTTTCTTTTAAAATATTATAAATTATTAATTGCTATTATAAACTCCAAGTTAAAGAAAAATAAGTAAAAAAATTCTTGAAAATTTTTTTTAAAAACTCATAATTGCTGCAATAAATTATTTAAAAAGGACACATTTTTATTTGATCTTAATATTATTTATTGTCGGTTGTAAGAATATTTTAAACAATAATAAAACTTTATTTTTTGTTGGCTATAAAATGAATATTTTAAATGTAACATTTTTAAAAAAGTAAAGAATTTAAAAACTTACATAATATTTATTTATTCTATTCTAAAAATTTAAAATAATATAGAAGCATTGAAAGAAATAAATGGTTATAAAATCAATCAATTAAATTTTTTAGAAAAATTTGAGAAAATTTATATTTTAACTGATGAAGTGTCTAATATATTAAAGTAGACATTAGAAAGCACATTTTATTTGATCTTAATATTTTTAATTGTTAAATAAATATTTATTTTAAATAATAAAAATAACACTTATATTATTTGTTAAAAATAAATATTTAAATAAACAACATATATAAGAAAAGTAAATAGCATTTTAACTTACTTATTATTCTATTTTAGGATATAATATGATATCTTAAGAATGAAATAAATGGTTATAAAATAATTTAATGCAATTATATATATATATATATATATATATAAAATTTGAGTTAATTGTTAATTTACCTGAAGAAGTGTATCTTTATTTAAAGTGGATATTAGAAAATTTAATTCATCAAATTAAATTAATTATTCTAAACTTTGATAATAATTATATTTAAAAAATTTTATTATGGATATTAAAGAGCTAAGCAGAAAAAAATTTTATAATAACTACAAAGAAAAAGGGAAATAAGTAGTGTATATTCATAATTAAAAGCCATATAGAAGGAACACAAAATGTGTTTGTTAATTTTGTTTTGAGAAATAATTTAAGAAAGAAGAAAAATAATAAGAAATGAGAAAATTTTACAAATTTGTTGTTTTGAAGTAATAATATTATTATGTAATTTGATATGACTATAAAGAAATTAATTAATTATATTATTAAATATTTATTAAATGCTGTCTGATTTTATATACTTATAATTTGTAGTAAACTTAGATAAATTTATAATTGTAAGAAATATAAAAAAGTTTTGCTATCTAGTTATAAAATTTTCATCAGAAAATTATTGAGCCAAACTCTGGCCAAATTTTGTGTTCATGCTTGCTTTGATGAGGCTCTAAAAATAATAAATACAAAAAGTATAGAATATAAATTATTTTATTTAGTGTGAGATAATTAAGATTAAAACAAAAAAATGCCAAAAAACTTCCCCATAATTACAAAAAAAGGGAGGTTTGTATTTTTATCTTTCAAATTTTATAAAAAACCAAAATTCATTCATATTACATTAACCTTGAAATCAATTTAAAACTAATGAAATTATTCTTTCATTCCAAAAAATTTAAAAAATAAACATCTTAATTTTAATTTATAATGCTTATTTATTTTTAATTAAGTAAAAAAACTCAAATAAGTACTTTTTATTTTTTTAATGAATATAATATTTTCAGAAAATTAACTTCATTTTTATAATATTTAATATTTTAATGCTAGACTTACTAAGGAAGTGCAGGGTTCAAAAAAAGCACTTCTGCTAATTGAATTTTTGCTATTCTCAAAAAAGGGAAAGGAGTATATAATTAATTTTGTATCAAAATTTATAAGAAATACTGAAGGTGAGTTATTTATATTTTACTTCCAAAATATAAATTGTGAGCATCTGTTTTTATTTATTTGTTTCAGATTCGCACTTCTTATTTTTTAAAAGATTTTCAAGTAAATAAAAGTATAATAGATTTATTTATATTTCTTGACAGTAGACCCCCCTTAAAACTATTATATGTCTATGAAGGATATACCAAAATGTCACAATTTTATATTTGTTTAAGTTAAAAAATTAATTTTTTATATTTAATATAGATTTTATTATTTTTGTTGAAACTTCTCTCACTAAACAAATAAATTATAGTAAAAATAGGACAAATCTCAATAATCTACTAAATTTTTCTGAATCTACACTTAATTATTAACAGATTCGATTGATGATGATATCAAATTTTTTGTTAGTATAAATAAAACTAAAACAGATCAAAAATTACATAATAATTATAATCTCATAAGTAACAGCAGGCAAGAACATATAAAAATATTTAATAATTATTTCAAAATCTATATAAGAGAGATTAGTATCATTAAGTATATTAAAACCTTTAAAAGATTCATTCACACATTAATTATATATATAATCATCATCATATAAAAACAATTATTTGTTATGAAAACCAAAATTAATATCTTATTTAGTCGTTAATTAAGTAAAAAAAATTAGAATTTTTTATTTAATGAGATTTTTAATAATTTATTTATTATAAATAAAAATTTAAGTTATTTCTTCATACAACTTTCATGTTAAAAATGAAATTTTACTTTTTAATTTATAATAAACAAAAATGTATGCTTTTATTGAAATAAATAATTTTTTTCAAAATAAAACAAATAAAAATAATAGGAAAATGATTAATTAATTAAAATTGAATTGAACTAAAAAGAATAAAGTAATATTAAACTAATTTCAACATTATATTACTAATATGCATGAAGTAATAGTAGTAACTGTTGTTATAAAACTATGACTGATGGAAGAATGAAAAGATTATTTGTGGAAGATACACTTTAATATCTATCAGATTTTTATATTTTAGTAATAATTACTTCACTATCTCAGTATATAATACAATTATCTTTTAAGTTTTTAATTTTTAGAGGCTCTTGAACTAATTAATTATAGTGCATGAATCGATCGACAACAAACAATACATAAGAATATTCTGAGAAAAACTAAATTATTTAACTCATAAACATTTATGTAATTATTTGTACTACTCACTCAAAAAAAATTTTTCAAATTCATTATTTGTTCTAGTTAAATAATTTTTATGTTTGATAGAAGTTTGTTTTTTGCATTTATTCTCTAAGAATGAAAGCACTTAATTACTTGTTTGCTTGTTTTGAGTGACTAATTACACAATCCATTTATTTATTGATTTATAGATAGATAGATAAATAGATTTATATTTTGATGATAATGAAATATATAATTTTATTTTTTAGGTAAGTGGATTTTTTAATAAATGATGGATGGATTTATTGTGCAGTAGATTGATAGATTGATTGATTGGTAGGTTGGTAAGAAGGTATAATAATAATAATGTAATATCAATAAAAACCTAAATTAATTAAATTAGTTATTAAATATTAAGATTGTTTTATTTTATATTCGTTAATAATTAATGTTTGTATTGAATTAATGAGCTGATATGATGTTGTTTGTATTTATTTTCAGTGAATAAATAAAGCATTTTTTTAATTCGTTTGTTATCCAATCAAGTTTTTCATAACTTATTGATGATGTTTTTGATATGATTAATGTTTATTAATTTTTTTTTAAAGACAGATCTTTTCAAATTCAGTTCAAGACTTGGCTATCAGGAGATAATTTGTTACTATTAGTAACAAACCCAGATGTACCGTCATTTAATTTTAATTTCTTTTTTAATTCTTAATCATCAATTGATGCTTTTCTAAAATTTTGATATTTCTAGTTGGACGATTCATTATCTTCATCGTGGAGCTTGAAACTACCAAATCTAGATCTTCCCTTCTTAAAATTAGGAACATAAATTTCACTTTAATAATTCTATTAGCTTGAGCAAAGGTCTTGTTATCCTAATGCACACAAATCATATAATCTTGGCTTTTCAATGTCAGCTCTATTGGTATTAATTAATTAAAAAAAAATGAATAAATGATGCAAAATCAAAATAAAAAATCTCAAACAATTACAAATGATGCTCAATGAAAAAGGAGTTTTCTTGAGCACTATTCTCTTGAATTTGTCTTGTGTACTTTTCCATTATTTCTTCACCTTTTGTAAGAAAGTTAAAATGAGACATTTCAATTTTATTGATTGAAAATAATTATAGCTTGAATAATAATGAGGTTTTTGATTAAATTACTGTCTCTTTCATCATAGATGCTCTTCATTTGTTAGTATGAGTAGTGATTATTAGATCCATATCCATTCATATTGTTACTTTAATTGTATCCATAGTTAGAGTTGTAGTTGTTATAGTGATTATTGTAATTGCTATATGGGATTGGGCTTCCGTGGCTGTTATGGCTATTATGACTATTATTGTGACTGCTGTGATTGCTGTTATTGTTATAACTTGAAGATAAGTTAACATGGGAATTATTATTGCTGAATTTAGAGGGGAAATATGATTAGTATGATGAGCTTTGATTATATGAAGGGATTTTAATAGCTTACTCATAAAGTATTTTTAGTTAGTTGTTGCTTAAAGAAGCGTTTCCATTATAGTCTAATGTTTCATTGCTATCATCTAAAATTATTTTAATTTAAATGTTTAATAATTAAATATATTAAATTGTTGTTAAAATTCAAAAGTAAATTATTATGGGGATATTATACTGATTATAATAATTATAACTATTATTTAGTTAGAGTTGGCATCTAGTAAATTGCTAGCTTTTATTCAGGTTGATATAGATAAATTATTATTTATTTGCGTTCGTTTTGAGTTAAAAAATTAAGAAAATTAGAAATTTATGATTTTAATAAAAGAATTAGTTTTTATTACCTTTTAAATAGTCATGAATTGTATAATCATCTAATGATTAGTATTTATTACTATTATTACTTGTCATCAATTACTTCATTATGTCTTGGCTGTCTGTAATTTTATATAAAAGGGCATTAATATGTTTATTAATATGATATCATTCTTAATTTTATCAAAATCTTCCATGTTAATAATCTAAAAATGTTGGTTTTATGCCAAATATTTTGCCATTAATTTACTTTTATTGCGCTATTATAATATTAATCAAATTCATAAAATAATGGTGATATTTTTAGTAATAAACGCTCAAATATATAATTCTACTTTAATGAAAGTAATTTTATAGCTCTTTCAGCTTTAGGATAAGCAATACACTAATTTACCTAATACAATATACTTCTTTTTCATGATATATTTGCATTTTATTTATATTTTTAATAAATGGTCCGCTAATCCTAATTCAATAGTGTCTAAAATATTCTTTAGCCTAAGAAAAATCAAATGTTGTTCAAAGAGAACTAGTTTGTTTGAATGCTAATTTTTTGCTAACTAAATGCTAAATGTTTGTTTGTGCATTTAAAACCTAACTAAATATAAAATTTTATATTCTCATGCCATTTGCAAGGGGTTAATGGCTCTGAAAAAAAAACAAATCGAAAGAAATTAGAAAAGGAAAATAAAATAAGCTATTTTTGTGTGAGCTGATTCAT
The DNA here is from genome assembly GCF_000189635.1 of Tetrahymena thermophila SB210. Taxonomy (NCBI): domain Eukaryota; phylum Ciliophora; class Oligohymenophorea; order Hymenostomatida; family Tetrahymenidae; genus Tetrahymena; species Tetrahymena thermophila. The sequence continues at coordinate 145,891 of NW_002476361.1, forward strand.
AATATATTTAGGAAAATAGCAATAATTAGAAGAAAAATATAGAAAAATTCTAAAAATGGTAGAAAATTTATTTTTATATATGTGAGGAAAGAAAAATATCTTTAATAGATGAATTGAATGGCTTTGATGCTGATAAATAAAAAGTAATATCTTTTATAAAAAACCTATTATCAAAATATACTTGAGTTTTTATGATAAGCTGAAGAATGAAAAAAAGCAAGTTTTTTAAAGAAGATTTATGATAAATTTTATGGAAGAGTTTGCTAGAAGCGTTGAAAATATTGTTTAAGATGAGTTGTAATGATGTACCTGGAATTTTTTTGTAATTATTGGAGCTTGTGGTGAAGTTATCATTATTTCCCAAAGAAATAGAAGATTAATTCAATAGATTTTGTTAAGCTGAAGATGCAGCATGAATTGAATTAGGACTGTCAGTGATATTGTTATGGATATGAGATGCGCTTATATTATTTGTATTGTTATTATTGATAATACTACTGTTGTTGTTGTTGCTGCTGCTACTGTTAATAGAATTTTAATTAGGTTTCTTTTCCTTTTCCTATTAAGGTGCTTTTTCATTACTGCTATTTGAAGTTGAGGCAGTTTAATTTGCTGCTTATTTTGCAGAAGAAGATGCAGATGAAGTATTTTAATTAGAAGAAGAGTTGTGATGGTGAGAGGAGTTATTCATAATTTCTAATAATTAACGGGATTAATCGGAAACTTTGGCGCTATTTTGAGCCTCTTTTTCCAAACGATTGAAAAATTTCTGTGCATGAGACCTTATTTATGCTCCTGTTCTTGTACCGATATGTTCTTCAACTTTCTTCCAATTCCTACCATATTTCTAGATTCCTTCAATGAATTTTTTATGTTCGTCTTTTGTCCATCTACCGGATGTTTTATTGCTAACTTTTTCATTGTTGCTTTGACTATTGCTGTTGTCATTGTTTCCTTCATCTTCAGCTGAGGAAGTTTGCTTGTTCGGCTTGCCAGGAGAAGGCGGAATCACACTTTGTGAATTAGTTTGTTAATCAGTACTCTTTGGATGGAACAAGCTTAACTTTGCAGCATTAGCGCTTGCATTGTTTTCGTTTTTAGAAGAAGAAGAAGCCATTTGTTTTTCCTTCCTTCCTTTCTTTTTTTCGACTGCCTTTCTATTCACTTTTTGCTGCTGGTTGTTCTAAATATTTTCTTCGTCTTTCTCTACTTTATCAGTATGAGAGTTATTTTCCTGTTTGACTGTTCTCACTATCTTTAAATTCTGAATGAATAGTCTTTTAGATATTCTTTTTTTTTAAGTTTTGTTTGTTTGTATGTATGTATATTCCTTTTTTTTGTGGCCTTATACTTTGATATTTATTTCAATTTTTTTCTTATTAATTTTTTTCTTTTTTTGTTTTTGCAGATTTTACAAAGAAATTTTCTTGATCGATCCTTTCTGTAATGAAGCCGCTTATTATGATTATTATAGTTTTTGATAAACTAAATATTCATATGTAGGTTACCTTCTTTCATTAATTATTTTTCATTGTCGATCAATATTATTATTCCATATACAAAGTATTACAGGATGCAAACCGTCAAAAGAAATTAATTGAAATACGCGGAAGAAAAACTTGACTCACACACACACACATAAATACATATTTATTTTTGAATGGAGGTAAAAACAAAATGATTAAATTATTATAGTTATTGATATTCAGGCAAAAATTTTTTTAGAATGGCTTGCTTGACTTTAGAATTGCCGAAATTCAGTGTTAAATATTTAAATCAGTTTAATATATTGTCCATATAATATTATTGACAGCGCAATTAAACAATAAAAATATTGTATTCAAAGAGAGTTATTTATTGAAATTTATAATTACTGCAAATAAAAAAGCAATAATTTATCTTAGCTTTAATTAAATGATAAATATTTTTGATTCTATTAAAAAACATTGTGCTTTTTTGCTCTTTTTTATAAATATGATAAAAATTAAAATCAAAAATTCTAGTTTATGAGATTTTTAAGGTAATGTTCTTTTTCTTTGAGAATGTTTTTGCTTCGCTTTTGTTATTTTCTTATAGTATTCTAGACAAAATTTTTATTTTCCATAGAATTATTCAAAAAAATCGATCGCATAATTTTCTGGGAACAAATAAATTCATATTTCTTATTTTTATTCATTTTCCGTGCTAAATTTGTTTTGGTTGAAAAATACCTGCCTCTATTTAGTTAGTTATTTATTTATTTACTACTTTTCTTTGCCTAATTATCAAGTAAAATATAGGCAAACAAAAAAAAAAGCTAATTAATTAATTTATTAATTAATTCATTAAATTATAATCAATCTTTCTTTAATAAACAAAAAATTCATTTAAACAAATCTAATTTATTTTTTTATTTATCGTTTTTTTTAATTAGCAATATATCTTTTTGCTTCCTTCTTCCTATTAAAAAAAGTACATTCCGTCATTTCTCAAAAGATAAAGTTTCTAATTGCATAATAATTTTTATCTTAATTTTTAATTTTTCCGCAGCAATTTAAAAATTTTAAATCTAACCTAACAAATTGTTTTTTCATAGTTTAAATTTAATTCGCTTGCTTTTATTTAAGCAAATAAAATTATCTATGTTATTAATAAGTATTAACGAAAATACTCCTTTGACTAATTCAAAATATATAAATTTATTTATAAGTTTTCTCTTATCAATTTTTTTTCTTCTCACACTTTCAAAAATTAATTGAATTTTTTAAGAAATATTTATCTATGTTCAAGTGAAAAATATGCAATTCACAATAGTTTTTAGAAATTTCTGAATTGATTTTTTTGAACTTATAACTAATTGGTTGGGTGATTCTATTGCAAAAGTATTTTGCTTCATAATATTTAGTGATAATTTTCTCCTTTTTAATTATATTGAATTTGAATAAATTTACTTTTGAATTAAAGCTTAAAAATACTGATAGATTTTTTAAATAAAAAAATAAATAAGTATTAATCATAGCAATTAATTGAAATTATCAGACAAAATAAGCGCCTATTACAATTCAAATTATTTTCTTTTAAAAAAATATTTGCTTAAGAAATTTAAAAACACCAAAAAATTTAAAAAATGCTGATTGATATCAGAACAAATTTGATTTTATCTTAGCACACTAGTGAAAGAAAGTTAAGCTAAAATATGTATTATCTTTACTTCCTCACTTTTACAAAAAATGTGAATAAATAAATAAATATACGTGTAAATATATTCTTTTATACAATCTCTTTGTCTATAAATAGCTTTGAAATATATATATATATAAATGCTTTAATCTACATCAAAGCATTAAAAATAAATTACTTACTTATTTATTTATTTTATGACAGTAACTAATTAAACTTTAACTGCTATAAATAATTTTAAATGAATTGAATAATTTTATTATAGATACTCAATAAATTAAAAATGCGCTATAAATATTAAAATATCTTTTTATTTTTATTATTCTTTTTTTTTAAATTTATTTAATACATCGCTCACTCACTCATTTTCTCCTTAATTACCTTGCAAAAATGGAATACATCTCTCATGTATAATATCCTCTGCCATTTCTTCAAATTTACTATAAATATTACTGTTTAGTTTCATATAATCTTGACTTTTGATGTTTTCTACAGCGTAGTCCAGCTCTTCTTTGACTCTTTAAGCGCCCAGTCTGTTGGTAATTTAGATTGAATTAAATATAGGGAGGTAAGTATTAATTAGTTGATTAAAGGGAGCTGCATATATTTTTATAATCTAATCTTTGTCATAAAAATTAGATAGCACGGAATACATTTGTCTATAGGATTTGAGAATGTTATTTGTTGGATCTGTAGGAATCTTGAGATCATTCACTTAATTCCATTACAATTTTACTATTTATTCCTTTACAGAAGTAACTAATTTAATAAGAATATCAGATATTGTTTTTTATATGTTAATATTATGGTTGTTGTATTCATCACTCAGTCTAGAAAATTGATCTTCAATATTCTCTGCTAAATCTCTATCTTCTTTGTAAAGTCCTATTATTCTCTCAGTCATTTATGGAAATATTTTCAAAGCAAATTGCAAACACACAGAACTTAAAGCTAAGTTAACTGCTGATACTTGAACACCAAGTTAAAATGCTCCTCCTCCTATAAGCAATTCATTAGCATAGGAATTATAGAATTTTAATAACTCAATTAGCTTCTTTGATGAGGTCTCTCTCATCGATTTAAAGTAATCTATTAAATGCAAATATTCATAAATCATCTTTAAAATTTGCAAGAATGCAGAAGTAAGTTTATATGTTTAATTCTTATAAGTTATTTAGTTTTTTATAATTTTTATTTGAATGAGTGTTCGCTTAAATTATTCTTTAGTGATACGTGCAGAAGTTAAATCATTTATATTACTGTCGTCTTAATTATTCTCTACTACTTCATCATGCAAATGCTTACTTTCCTCTTCGTCTTCTTCAAAGCTACTCTTTGCAGTTCTAACTTATTCGGACTCTTGTTTTGGATTCTAGACTATGTATGAAATGATATCGTAGAATTCAAAATTAATATCAACAGGATTCCATTTTTCATTATTTAAAATTTCTTTTAAATCTTTCAACTATTTCTTATGGAATTAATCTAAGAATTTCTTTTCGAGCTCTCCACGTGCATTTTCAAGAGATTTTAGTTGTACTTTTGTATGATATTCATTAAACTTTCTAAAAAATTTACGAAATTCCTTAGAATCTTTACAATTTTAATTATTTTCAAAAGGAGTTTAAGAAATCTAAAAGTATTTAGGCACATCATTTGCTAAGAAATCATCCCAAAATGTAAATATTTTGCTCACCTTCCTAAAACTTAAAAAATTAACTTCATTGTCTAATTTTTTCTATTTGATTAAATCGTCAATCCACCCATTAATATAGTTAAAAACTTAAATCACATTCTAATAAATGTCGTCCACGCAGCTAGTTAATTTAGAAAAAGCATTTATGTTATCGTCAAGGTCTTTACCCGTTTTTAGCAAATTTGTTATTACATGAGTCACTAAAGAATTCAAAATAGTGTGATTTAGGCCAATTTGCTTTAGAGCGACTCTCTTTAAAATTTCAAAGTAAAACAAAACAAATTTAACAAATAAATCTAAGCTCATATTTTCAAACATCATTTTCTAATTTTCATTCTTATTCATATCTCCATTCATGTCCCCTAATATTTATTTATTACTGCCTGGTGTATTACTTATCTCATTCTAAAAATCTTGCATATCACTAATAAATCCATCCTTAAACCCTTTAAGCATTTCTATCAACTTTCTCCTATATGCCTAGTTATTGAATTTATCTAAATCATAGCTCTAATTAACTATTTTTGAAATTTATTCTTCTAAATCTATATCCCTACATATTTATATTTTTTATTAATCAATCTTAAATATATTTTTTTAATAAATTTTTAAATTGTATTTTTTGTAAAAGTTTTGATTTTATTTAAAATAAACTCAATCAATTTTTAAAGCATATTTAAAAAAATAAATTGGATTAAATACCTTCTGTATGTAGTGTGTTGCCATTTCAGTTATGGATTTTTGGAAGCTTCGTTCATCATTTATGTAAGATTTAAATTTAATTAATTATTTTCAAATGTTTCATTCATTAATGTTGAGTTCATATAATAGCTATCATCAAAGGAGTTATCTGCAGAAGATATATCACTTTTTTGATGTTAGACTGATAGGGTAGGTTCTTTGGTAAAGTTTAGTTCAGATATTACATAGTCTAACGATTTGTCTTAAAAGGACATTGAAATATTCTTTTCAAGTTTTTGCCTATTAAGAAATATTTAATCTCTGAATTGGTTTAAAGCGATCATTTTCTAAAATTTCTTGTTGTACTCTGCTTCGCTCTAGTGTAAAAGTGTGACTGCAAAATCAAATTTTCCAGCATTTATCAGAGTAGTAATTGAAGGGAGGGATTTATGTAGAGTTTAAACTAGTTATAAATAAGCTAGAACAGACTGACATCTATCAATTCTTTTTTTCATCGTAACAATTTAACTACCTTTCTGAACAAGCTTTTGCTTAAGAACAAGATTGCATTAACGAACATAGTAAATCTTTTTTAAACTATCATCTATGAGGGATTACATTTCATTTAAGTCAAGAATAATTGATAAAAACTGATTGAATCTTGTTTGAATCTAGTAAAATAAATTGATATCAACTTCTTCGAGATATTCCGAAATTGAATCTTATGTTTCATTCATTTAATTAACATCTCTAGAAAGATGTGCTTTGAAATCAAAGTGAAAATCACTATAGAAGTAAATTGAAGGTACATTTTTATAGCACCTCAAAAGAACTTCATTGAGATTAATAGTTTGCAATATATCCATACTTTCTTGGTCTTATCTTTTTTGGTTCATATATCTAAAGAGTTCATTTTAAATTCTTTCTTTATAATCGTTGAACTCCGATATGTCAATATTTATTTTGTTTAATGTTTCTTCACTTACTGGTGTACTACCAGATGATATACTACCTCTTCCAGTAAATATTTTGCTACCTTTATCCTCTATTTGCTTGTATATTTTAGTGCTTGTTATCATACTGCGAAAGCCTTCCAACATTTAAGATGTTTTGGTTTAAGGCATATTAACTAATGATGATAAATTTTAATTGCTGTAAGTATAAACACTTTACATACTTGCAAAGCTTTCATTTAAATAACCCTAACCTAAGTCATTATTCATACTATTAGATAACCTCTCCGACATTTTTAGTTTTATTCTTCTTATTAAAATTTATTTGTGTTACAACAATCAGCTTTTGCTATCAAGATTTAATTTCTAGTAAATAACAATTAATTAAATGATATAATATGTCTTTTGCGTTTAATTTTATATTATTGAAAACTATCTTCTAATCAAATGTGCTAAGGCTATAAGTTATTTCCTAATTGGCTACTATTTAATCTATTTTTAAACTGATTAAACCAAAATATACACTCTTTTCTATGTATCTATCTATCTATATATCAATCTATCTCTTTATTTATGAGAAATATAAGAATTGAAAATTTTGTATTTAAACAGACTGATGAATCAACTAATATAAATAAATAATTTTTTATTATTCATAAAATTATAGTTTATTGATTAATTTCTTTTTATTTTTCTCTTCACGTTGCAATATTATCAATCTCTTTTATGTTTCTAGCTCAAAGCATAGTAAGTAAATAATAAAATTAGAATTTAAAATTATATTTATTATTTAAGTAAATTAATTATATACAACAAGTAAGTAATAACTTCTTTGGTTATTCAAATTAAGTGATTCATTGATTTTCCTTTCAAAAAATCTGAAAACTAATTTAATATTTTACTTTGTTATAAAAAAAAATACTTCTTTGCTTCACCATTTAGTTTATGAGTAGAAAGAATTTTTTTTTTACTTTGCATTTTATTTTAAAAATAATTAGGTTAATTTCAAATAAAACTTAATTATTATCTACAATAAAATTGATTGATTTTATATTTTAAGATAATTAATTGATTTTTCTTGTATTTTTATATCATTTAAGTGATTTCACTGCCAAAATCTTTTGCATTCAAAACAATTTGAATATATTATTAATAAAATCAAATATATTATTTAAAAAAGTTTGAAAATTATCCTTAATACTAAATAAATCTAATAGATTTATCTAAATAGTTCGATGATATTATTTTATTAAAGTATTTTTAATGAAGACTTACTTATTTAAATAAATATTTTAAATTAAATACTTAAATATTTATATCTTATCAATATATTTTTATATATTTATTTTTTATAAAAATCATTTTTAAACTAATTTACCATTAAAATCTAAAAAAAAAAGAAAGAAATTTTATGTAAATTTATAAATTTGATATTAGTTTATCTAAATTTTTCTTCAATTATTTTTTTAATTCAAAATCCTTTCAAATTAAAATAATTATTTCTTCTTTTATTTAAATGGTTAAAAACACAATTTGAGTAAATTATCACTTTAAAAAAATAATTATTTTTGTTAATAATTAATTAATTCGCATATAATTTAATCCAAAATGTTTTGAATATTATAACTTTATATACATGAAATAGCTAATAGTTATTAATTTCTAATCAGATAATTAAGTAATTATATGAAGGATCTAACTTGATGTTATTACGGAGAACCTAATTCTATGCTTAGAGTTAATTTAATTGAGATTGCAAAAGATTAACATCGCTATTTAATCTCTCTACTTCTGAACCTCTAGCTTTCCATTAGTTTACTACATTTTATTTTTCATTTAATACATACTTTAAATTATGCACTTCCTTTTCAGTTTCAGTAGCAATTTGAGCAGTTTGGTCTAAATCACTTCTTGCACGTTGAAGCTAAGCTTTAAGTTCATCAACTCTAATAGTTTATAATCCTATTATTTTTATAATACAACATATATCATAAACTAATATTTGGTAATTGTAAGATTTTATGTGAAAAAGCACAAAAATATTTACTGACTATTTCTTCTAATTTTTATCTTTATTCTCTAATTTAGCTAATAAGGACTTCTTTAGCATTAGCAGTGCTACTAAGTTAACTAATAGAGCCATTTAACACATTTTCCATTCTTATTAATCTATCAATCTTTAAATTTAAGCTTTCCAGTAAATACTAATCTGTATTATCTTGGATTGGAGGTAATTCATTTACCTTGTAGTTGAATTTTCCAGCTACATCACTATTTAAAATGACAATAGGTTTTTCAATAGGTTGAGGGAACTAATTTATAAATAAAACATCAAAAATCATATTTAAAATTATTTAAAAATGTATTTCGAAATATGGAATCAATATAAAACATATTTTGGATGATTTTATTGCAGCAAATTAAAAATGATATATTACCACTTGAGTTTATACAATTTGCTTTGCGGGTTGTTAAAGAATAGCGGTGGAGGAAATTAATTAACGAGGTGGAGGTGGAGGAGGCTATTGAAAGATGACCTTTTAAGGAATAGTTTAGCTATATTGCAAAGGTACGTAAACTTGGGAATTAACTACACTGTTATTAATCATTTTATTAAAATTTGAGTGCTATTTATTACTTGTGTTTCTTTCTTTCTTTTTGTAAAACGAAATAAACCTTTTTAAAAATTATTGATTGTGAGAATCAAAAAATAAAATAGCAACTACTTTATATAATATTTATTTTCAATTATGATATGAATTGAAAGTTTGTTCTGTTATATTTTGAACGATCTTTATTCATGTTAATAAAAGTTATTTAGTATATAAATAAGCAATAGAATCTTAATATATTTAATAATCATCAAGCTTTTCCAATAAATAAATTTTATTTAGATTTATTTAGGCTTGAATTGAATAAATATTCAAAATTAATTAAAAACTCATTTTATTTTTATAATTTAATTTGTTAAATTATATAAATTATATTTTAAAAAATTATCTTTTATTAAAATTAGAAATTTTTAATCAGTTTATTTGATTATACCGTGCATTCTCATTAATTAAGGCCAGTTGACAAAAAATGTTTTTTCTCAAAAATTGGCCTTATTTAAAAATTCTCTTAAAATGGCCTTAATATAAGTTGGCCTTAATTAATGAGAATGCACGGTATATATTAAAATATATTGCAATTTAAAACTTAAATCATATTCTCGACAATTTTTTAATGTTTATTTTAACAAAAATAATAATTCTTACAAATAAGTTTTAAAATGAATTTCAAAAATAATTAAAAATTTAAATATTTTTTATTAAAAATAATTATTTAAATTTAAATTAATTCTAAAGCAACTATTTTTTTAAATATAATTTTTAGTCTTTATTTATATTTTAATTAAATCATTTATAGTAATTTTGATATTATTTATTTGTAAACTTTGAAAAATAAAATAAAGTTAAAATGTTTCATAATTTAATCAAAAAAATTTTTCAATTATTTAAAAATCAATAAAAATGTTAATCTTGATTGTAGATAAAAATTTATTATTATTGAATTAGTGTTTTTTTAATTTAGAAATATGATATAAAAATTGAAAACTAATTAACTTATTTTGAGCTTATAAAGGTTTTTACAATCCATTTTATCTATCTTAAAACTTTCTTTTTTATAAATGATAAATTATTTTATTTATTTTTTACATTATTTTTTCGTTATTCAAAAACTAAATAGAAAATGCATAAATTTGAATTTGAATGATAAAAAGACTTGTTTGTTTTAGTTTAAATAACTTAAATAAATGAATGAATATTATAAAAGCAATTAGGAATTTTAATTATTTTAATAAAGCAAATATTAGGAAAATAAGATAAAATTATAAAATACGAATATATAAAGGTGATTTAAAATACAATTGCTGACTTTTATAAAAACTTGATCTTTCTTTTCTTTTGTTTATCTAGCTCACTATTTAATTAATTTTATGCAACAACCAATTTTTTGTTATTAATTTGAAGTAAGTTATTAAAATAATCTAATATAAAATACGTTAATGTATATTTTTCTATATAAATAAATTATAATTGTTGTTTGTATTTTTATTTAAATTTTAGCTTTTCTTTAAAGAAGCAATGACTAAATAAAATTTGACCACCTTTTAAATTAGGTAATCAATGAAGTTCAATCTTTTTAATTTGAATATTTATCTATTTATTATTAGTTAGTTAGTGGATGAGTTAGTGAGTGAGTGAGTGAGCCCAAAAGTAAGAATTTTGGATGAGCTTTATATATTAATTAAAAGTGGTTTTATAGCTTAATTTTTATACTGTTTAATTATAATAAACTATGGAATCAGTTTGTTTTTTTAGAGAATCAAGAAATTCAAAAGATGGTTGTAAAGTTTGCATCTTAAAGTGTGCCATCAGAGATGGAAGTAATAGCTTCTATTAAATCAAAAGCAATTGAATTTGTGATTTCACTATCTTATTAATATTCAGGATGGTTGTTAACGAAGTTACGAATCCATCTAGCAACAGTGACTTTTTCACCTGAAGTACGTTCACGAATGAAGTTCCAAACTTTTTCAAATTCTGTGTCTTTAATGCTATAATTTTATCCAAAAACTTCTTTCAACATACTTTCCCAGATCTAGCTGGCATATTTATAAAGACCATCGAAAACATTAGATTTTCCAAAGAATATTTCATGTAAAGTGAGCTCTTCAATGATGGGCTCGCCATCGTCATGAATGTTAGTACGGAAGAAGAATTTTTAAGTAGTGATTGCATCCATTTATTTAGCACGCTAGAAATTAATGTCTACCTTAGTAATGGGGATGTAGAAATTTAAACTATCAGATTGGTAGAAGAGTCTGACAAAGATGTGAGATAAAAGCATGAAAGCAGCGTTCTCATCGTTAGTAATCTAGCATTCCATAGTTCTGAATTCTGTTCTCCAGCCAATGTTTGAGTCCATAGATGGTGGTGGTTTAAGACGAACAGAATTCCAGTTGGTGGATTAAATATTTTCAAAATGGAGAGTTTCTTTTTCATTATCAACATTTATTTTCTTTTCAAAAAGAACGAGAGGATCTCTGATATATAAGAAACCAAGGTGTCTGATGTAATTTTCATCATTTTCTAATCCTAATCCCATTTCTTTTGATTTTTAACGAGCGAAGTTCATTATTTCTTCGTTGAGAGGGAATTTTAAATCATTGTATTGAGGAAGATTTCTTTTCTCATCACTAATAAAATATGAGATAGAATCATATCTGCTTTTAGGAATGTATTTTGATGACTAAGGATCTCTTTCTTCACGACTTCTACAATCAACAGAAGCAGCGATAATATCCCATCTTGTATCGACAGCAGCTAGTTTACCTCTGAATATAGGAGATGAGGCAGTCATAGCTAAAAACAAAGGTGAAACAATAGCCAACTAATCGTATAATCTACGGGCATGTGAGAAATTCTTGGCACTAAAAGTAGCTAATTTAAATAAAATAATGGTAAATATTTAAATCACGAAGATATTTAAATAAAAGTAAAGCTAAAATTATGTTTATAATTTCGCGATATTTTTTAGTTGTTTTATTTGTTAAAGCGCCTAAATAATCTTTTCATTTTACTGTGAATTTTATTAAAATAGCATAAATCTAAGCTTTGATATAATCCATTTTTTAATTTATTTATTAATGGCAAAATTTTTTAATTGAGGAGTTATTGAATTTATTTATTTAAATTTTGTGAGTTTTTTTATAGAGCTTATTTAACTGTAAATCTATTTCTATTGGTTTCCAAAGAAATTTGTTTTTCTTCTTCGTTTTTTCCAGAAATGTTCTATAATTTAATTGATGTTTTGGATTTTTAAATATTGCTTTTTAAAAATAAATCAATTAATAAATCACACTTATTATATTTTTTTTTTAATCAGTTAGCGCACCAAACTATTTATTATAATTGTGCGTACTATTTTAGGATTTTTAGTAATTAATTTTCAAATTTATATAGCGTATTTTGTTTAATAATAATTTTTGCTTTTCTTTCTTTTTTTTTTCCTTTTCCTTATCATCTTAATATATTTGAAAGGTATTTGTAAGTATAACTTTTGCTAATTTTGTCTTTCATCTACTTGAATTGAATTTAATCAAAACGCTTGAAGTATTCAGAAGAATTTTTCTAAATTGAAATAATTAATTTATTTTTGAAGACCTGAATTGCCACAATGAATAAATAAATTAAAGAAGAAAATCAGTCAATTGACCTTTTTTTACTTATGATTTTCTTGTATAAATAATCAATAACTTATTTTTCTTCTATTTCTAAAAATATCAATTAATTGCTTCTATTTAAAGGAACTTTCTACATAACCACTTTGAAATTTTACAACAACAGTTCTTACTATTTATTTTCAAATTTTAGTTTTTCTTCTGATAGAGTATTATATTTATTTATTCAATAATTAGTTAAGCCATTTATGAAACACTTAACTTTATTACTACAATTTGGTAAAAGAAAGAAATTTGTAGTCAAAATATTTGTTGGCAATTCAATCAATTTAAGTAAATATTATGTATGAATGAGTAGATCATCACTTTTACTTATTTTTTAATTTATCGTTCATATCATAAAATCCAGCAGCGTAATTTAAATATAATGAAGGCGCGTATTAACAAACAAATAAACAAATTAAAGAGGATTTAACTAAAAAATATCTGAAAATATCAACAATTTGAAGAAAAATTGTGTGAATGTAAAACTAACTTACTTTGAATGCAGGTTGAACCCATACCAAAAGCCATGGCGTCCATATAAATAAAATTTGGATCAGGATTGTATTGAGAAACTTGAACATTTGTTCTTTTATCTTTGAAAATAGGAACTCTAATATTAACTTTTTCTTGTCTTCTTGTACGAATGTTGCGAGAGAGAGTTGGGAAACGAGGATGATCACTAATGATTCTATCATCGATGAATAATGATTAAGTTACTTCATTAACATGTTCGTTAGTTTAAGCTTAAGGCATATAATAATATTTCTAATCAATTTATCCTAAAATAGGGAAAGTTGATGTATAGAGAACTTTCTACCCAGGATTTAAATAGCTATTGATTTTGAGAGAGCGCTCCCTCAAACTAGATGGAACTGCACAAAGGTTATTTATTGAGTAGTAAGGATTAGAAGGAGTAGTTTCGATCATCCAACCGCCGTATTCAGGGACTAGCTTGAAGGCAACCTCTTCAGAGTCTTCTTACTAGTCTTGTTAAACTCTTTAAAATAAATAATGTGTATCAGGAACTATTTTAGGAATCTTAGATTCTTTATCTAGTAAAACAATATGAGCTTCTACTTCATCGCCCCAGTGTATAGGTAAATATTTTTCATTAACAATACTTTTTATAGTTTCCTTATAAGTAATATTTCTGAATTTCTTGTATAGATTAAGGAATTAAATTATGCCATCTTTTTTAATTTAATCTTTGTATTTCAAAGATTCCTCAAAAGTGAGTGTATTACCATCATTACCTAAATAACCCATTTGTATTAAACTTAGTCTTAGTCTTTATTTATTTTTTAAAACTATATTGAATATTTAAAATTTAAATTTGCTGTTTGCGAAAGCTGAGGATTTTATTATTTGTTTTGTTTTCTTTTGAAACAAACTAGTCGCTTGTTTGCTTGTTTATCTGCTTTTTTGTTTTGGTGATTTGGTTTGATTTGATTTATACTATTTTAAGTAATAGTTATTATTAAACCTTTCTTTTTTAATTTTTAGTTTATTTTTGTATTTTTTTAATTATCAAATTAATAAATAAATGTTAGTGACGAATATATATACATACATTTTTATATTTTCACTCTTTAATTTTTCTTTTAAATTTCTAAAGTTCTTCTAAGAATAATTAGATCCTATCACTTTCTTTTTCAATTAATGTATCTATATCTATAAGTTTTCAAGTAGTTATCCGGCAGTCTCTTTGATTAATTCAAATTAACTAACTAATAAATGATCTATTCTATCTATCTACAACAAATATTTGATGTTATCAAAGTTCTTTACTCATTCTTAATTACTTAAAAAACTATGATCAGGATTACAATTTTTATAAAAACCATTATTTAGTTTAATTAAGTTTTATGGATAAACGCATTCTAAAAAAGATTTTACCTGATTATAAAATTTAAGTAAAACATCATTCTTATTATAACTATTTATTTTTTTCTTTTTGATTAAGCTTTACAGAATTTCGTTCATAATCTGGAGTAAATGAAGCAAATAGTTTAATTTTATTAGTCAAACATATGGTTTTTGGAATGATACTAATTAAAATTTTGCCAGCTTAACAATTGTGAAACAAAAAATTATATTTTTAGTAATTGGGATGAAATTAAATTAGCTAAACAATTGAGAAAATTCATGCCTTTTACACATAAATTTTTTATAAATAATTTTTTTCGCAGCCATTATATTTTTTTATTTATAAAAATACTGTGTAGAAAATTTATAATAAATAGGGAATTAATTTAAAAAAATTGCCAGCTAACAAAACATATGTCTTAATTTACTTTCGATTACTGAAAAATTTGAACATATCAATGTAATTAAATAAATATACTGCTTTAATCCATCTATTCCTTTTTTTTCATGCTAAACAAATCTAATAATTTCTATGATACCTAAATATGTTTTTTTAGCATTTTTATGGTTTCGATTTACCATAATTTATTAATTTGGTATATAATAAAGTACTAGAGTGAATCATTTTCAAAAAAATATAATTTATTCATTGAATCACAACCATAATTAATAATATAACAAAATTTTTAAAAATAGCTATTTTTTGATGAGAGTAGCATTGATAAAAATAGGTTTTTAATAATAAACTGCTGTATAAATAAAGTAAAAAATTTTAAATAATTGTAAATGATGATATATACTTGTTTTTTTCTAAATTATAGAGAATTTACGTAGATATTTATTTATAATTGTTTTTTTTATTTAGTCACTTCTTTAAAATTTTAAATTTCTATAAAATAAATAACTATATTATAATTATATTTAAAACCTGACAAAAGCGAATAATGACGAATTATAAAACGGTAAATAATTTGAAATACTTAAAGTGATGTAGAAATAAAATATCAAATAATTTTTTTATAAATCTATTAACAACTCAAATAATAAGAAATAATACTAAATTCAAATAAATTGCAAACATTAAAAATAAATATGAAAAATATTGAATAATGTAAGAAAAATAAATTATTTTATCAAGCAATTTAGTAAATATTTTGGTAAATGTTTTTATTAGAAATTTTTTATTATTTTAAAATTTTAAATCATAAATTCATTTAATAAAAATTATAATTTCTTATACTTGTAAGTGAGCAAATAATTGCAGTAAAGATAATACTTTCTGTTGTCAAATTTAATACACACTTTATAATGATAATTATAAAATTGTGACTTATAAATTTATTAAAAGAACTTTGTTCCGTTTATTACTTTTTTGAATCTAATTACATTCAATTTATTCTAGAAAAATTCTTCCAAAAATTAAATTACTGCCTTTACTTTATAACTAAATTTTCCTTTTTCCTTTAGAACATTTTATGCTTGAAGTAGTCTATTCTTTTAATTGCCTTAAAACTCAATCAACCCTGCTAATGAATACCTGACCAAAATTTTATTCTATGTTATAACAATATTAACAAATTTATTCTACAATATCATATTATTTCTGATAATTCTATAATTTAACCACTTAATCATTTTTTTATATTTTGAACCAATCGATAGCAACTCCAAAAGGTTTTCTAAGTTTACAAATTTTTGTATTAAAAAAGTAATTTAATTTCTGGTAATTTCTCACATAGTAGATAGAGTATTTTGATCTGATGAAAATATGGTATTTGTTTTATGCAATAATCTACAAGAAAAAAATCTGTCAGACATTAATTTTTTCTGTTTTTTTATTCTGCTTAAAGATGAACACTACAAATAAACTAAGAAAAATTTATTTCTAAAGCATATTTTTATACAATAAGTTTATCAAAATATTATTTGTGTAATAAAATAATTTAAATTATAAAATATTGTAAATAATTTCCCTTAGATAAAATAGAATTTCTTGAATTCGTTCAAATTATAATAAAGGCAAAAATATGACAATTAGCAATTATTTAAAAAATGCAAGTATAATATATAATCAAAATTATAATAAAGAAAGACTTTTCTAATGAAAAAGTATTTTGAGGTATTTTATTCTAAAAATTAGCATGCAAATAACATATTAATTTTCAATTAATGAATGGAGTGGAGTGTACCTTAAAAATATTTTACTAAAATTTTACTTTAACTTAAACAGAAAAAAATATCAAAAAAACATTTAGACATATTTAATTGAATGAGTTTATATTTTCCTTTAATTTGATCAATATTTTAAGTATTTTAATCTAAAATTTTTGAGTGTATGTGGTTGGTTAGTAATAAGAGAAGTGCAACCTATCTAAATGAGTCTTTTATATAGTTAGTGAGTTTCTAAGATATCAAAACCAAAATATGCACAAAGAGTCAAACCTTTGTCTCTTCCTTATACCAAAAATTTTACAGCTTCTTCGTTGTATGCTAATACTGATGAAAAATTTAACTAATTTCCTTCTGGAATTTTTGAAAGATCAGGAAATTAATCCTCTTTGCAAAACAAGAAACCAAATTTTATAAAGGTATTTATCCCATGTTTTTTCTAAGCATCCAAAGATAGCTGGTAAAAGGGATGGTAAAAAGCTGATAAATAAACTTAATCTTCCATACTGTGCTTTTTTATAAGAGCTACTACGGCTTCTGGTAAATTTAAATTAGTACCTTTTAGCTCTATATTGATTTTAATCTTATCTTTGCATAATTAAAATATATCTTCTAAAGTAGGAATCTTATCGTTCTTCTCATTGATTACTATGTTAGTAATTTCTTCGCTTGAAAATGATTCAATCAATTTGAGGTTTCCATCTCTATCTCTTTATCATATTTAAAATATATGAATGAATATACAATGATTTTCTCTATTATTTGAATTTAGTATTCAAAAACAAAATCCTAAAAGCAAGAATAAAAAATAGAACAATTTTAGAAAAATGTTATTGAGTAACTTTCAAATTTTTAGAAGTTAATTTTATTATAAAATTTCCTGTATTGCCTTGTTTTTTGAAATTTTGCATATTTTATCAGAATTATTTCTTGAGAAAAATTTTTATTTATTCTTTATGGGGAATATTTTTTTCAAAAAAAATTACAAAAAACCACTCTAACAGGTAAGCAGACAAGCAATAATATGAATTTGCTAAATTAAAAATTTATTATTTAAAATTGTTTAAGCTTTTATTTCAGTTTGAATTTAATACATTATTGTTTTATAAAAACAAAAATGAAATAATCAAAATATATCTATCTATTCATTCTTTTAGAATTTAATTTTTCTAATTAAATTTTTTTGTCTGCTTTTTTGGAGTTTTAGAAGATTAAAATATTATTTAAAATTAAAACTTAATAGCAAGTTAATAAATAAATCATTCATTATTTACTTTAAAAATGCAATTTAAGTTATTTATTATGAAAATTCATAAAATTTTGTTAATTCTTTTCTATTTAATTTTTCCACTAAAGAAAATATTTTTGAAATATTAATAAAATTTTGTTAAAACAAAATATAATTTTTAAGACTTATTTTCTATTTGTCAATTTAACTTATTTGCTAATTTTTTAATTTAAAAATATCTAAAAAATATCTTAATTTTTTAAAGTTAAGAAAGTATTTTTAAAAATTAAATTATTATATATTCATGATTAATTGATTTTATTTTATTTTACTTGCTAATTAATTTGATAAATTTAATTTAGAATTGGCCTATTTTTATTTAAACTTATAAAATATTTGAAAATTAAAATAAAACTAGGAAATTTCAAATTTATTTATTTTGATTCTACTTAAATACCAAAAATAATTACTTAATTACTTTAGAAGATATTTTTTATTTATTTAATTCTAATTTATTTTAATATACTTTAAGCTAAAAAAAATCATCTTTATTAACTAATTTATCAAACTACTGAGGCAAGTATTATTTATTTCTACTAATTAATAATCTTTAATAAATTATATGCAACTCAATCATTTTTATTATAAAATCTGGATTTTTAAACTAAATTTATTCTAAAAAAATTAATCTATTTTTAAAAAATAAAATATTTAGAATAATCTGCTTGAATTTTACTTAATTTTGCCATCTACACCATGAACAACTACAACTATTCCATCTGTTGTTAACCAAGTATCTAACTCAACATAATCTTAATGAAGACTTATTGATTTATTGAAAGAACTTATGCTATTATGAGCCTCAAACATCCCAACACCTCTGTGGCCTTCTATGATAAGCCTCTTTACTCTTCTTTTACTTTTTATTTTTTTAGGTGAGTTTTGTAAATTTGTTTTTCTCAAATGATTGATATATTTAGGGTGATATTTCTATCTAAAAACTAATTTATTCTTGTCTTTCTAGATATTCTCTAATATTATTTAATTGCAACATAGTTATCATATGAATAAATGAGCCAAATTGTTTAATTTTAATTGATATAATTTTATTTTTACTTATTAATTTGGCTATGCTTTATTAAGAAATTTCCATTCTGTTATCTCCTATATTATACTTCTTGATGCTATCTATATGTTATTAAAAAGACAATAAAGATTTAATTAATAATTATCTGATTAGTAAAACTTGAATCAATTTATTAACTATATTAATTTATTCATAAAATCTAAGAGTGCAAAAAAATTTATTTTTATAAAGAGTGAAATTTAAGCACTAACAAATTAATAAAGCTAAATAAATATCTGATATTTAGTTAAACTCGAATGAAAATCTTATAATTTTCTAACTAGTTTCAATTATATTACAAAATAAACAGTAGTAATTTAACATTTATTTTTTATGTAAAAAAGTCAATAAAATAAACTAATATAATAAATAATAATATATTTAGCCCCTCTCTATTTAATTAATATAAATTTAGAAGCCTAATTTATAAAATTGATAAAAAAATATTGAAGCAAATTATTTTTAGATAGATATTATTCATATTTTCATTTTTATATATGAAAAAAATAAATAGTACTTTGATGTTTATATAAAATATATTAATAATGAATTAGTGATAATATGCTTACTGTCTGTTATTTTTTAACTTTTTCATTGATAATTCTTTTTATTTAGAATATATATAATAAGTTAACCAGTAAATAATCATTTTATTATTTTAATTTATTTAGCTATTTTTTAGATTAAAATGAAATTTATTTTGAATAATTTTTGTAATTCTTTCAAAACAAATTATTTAATAGGTATTTTTATCTTCCATTTACATCTAAATATCTGCTTAAAATATTCTATTGTGATTATTGACTTCAATTCACTTAAACTAAGATCAATCTCTTCAATTTGTAAAGCTTCCTGTAAAAAGATAAGTTGGCACTTAAGCTCATCAAATTGTTTCTTTAGTAATTTTATAAAAATAAATTTTTGTTTTAATAATTGCTTTTTACCCAAAATTAACTTCAAGAATTTTCAATCTGACAAGACTTCTTATTGAATTTGAAATTGCTGCTGCACCTAAATCTCCTATACGATTACAACTATTTCCCATTTTAAATATAAATATAACATACAAAAAATTTAAAGTATTTTGAATATTTATAAAATTCTAGACTTCAAAAAAAATTACAGAAATCCTAATTTAAGAGCAGTAAGTTGCTAAAATTAAGCAAGTTCAGCTGCGAATGCCAGAGCTCCTTCTTACTTGATGCTACAGTAGCTTTAAAATGATATATTAAATGCATTTAATAAAAATAAATAATCTTATAAATAATACGCTAATCCTAAAGTTAGAGAATTCAGTTAAGGGTATTATCTTAAAATTTAAGCTATAGCACCAGCTGAGTTATCATTGATTTTTACATGACTTTTTAATAATATTATTGATTTCCACTAAATTATAATAAATAATTACGAAATGTAAAGATCTAATGAGGAAAGGCTTTAGCACTACCTAAGTTCTGTGATCAATTAAATAGCACCTTCTTATTCGACTTCGTTTGAGCTTTATAAATTGATAAATTTATTAATAATATTAAAATAAGTTTAAATAAAACCTTATTCCTAGCTTAAAATGGGTTAAGCTTTTTAGCTATTTCAATTCCATTCCTAAACACTAAGCTCCTTCGTTTTTAATATAATTGTACCTAAGGATTTTATTTTATCAATTACTGAGTTCAAATAATTTAAAAATAAATAATTAAGATCTATTAATTTAATTAATTAAATTATCGCATATTAATAATTAATTTGATCTCGATTTATTTAAATAAATTTTTAATATTTTAATTTAAATGAATTAAATTAAAGTTTTTGACATACAATAAAAATAAGTATATCAAATTAATTAAAGTTAGTTTGCATTAAGTGTTACTCTAAATTTAGAATGAGATTACATAGGTTCTAACATAATTTTAGCTAGCTAGCTAACTATTTAGCTCCATCGTTACCAATCTTACAGTATCTAACATTAAAATTAAGAAAAATTTGGTAGTAACTTACAAAGAATTTCAATTAAATTACGTTAAAGTAAGTATAAGGTGAGTTATATTTTAGCACATTTTGATTCCCTCCACAAATTTATAAGCTAATTAGTCACCAATCCAATTAGAACTTATTTTAGGTGCAAATAAATGGTTTTTATAAAAAATAAATGATGAAGAATTAATTAAATTACTCTAAAAATATTTGTAAATCTTTGAGCTTATCAGATTGGCTCAACTAATTAACTAAATAATTGACACTGAAATCCTTTATTTGATTATTGCTTTTAAGAAAAAATATATTTCATAAATGAGAAAAAAAAACAAAAAAATTATGTAATTGAAAATACTTTAAAACCAATTTAAGTTTTTCGAGATTTTAGCACTGTTTAAATTAAGGCATCATTGATGATACTGCTTGGTCTCCTAATTAGTTATATCTAAAATGATTGATAAAAAGTTTGTTAATAATCATAAATAAGTTTTAGATTATTCTAAAGAAATCCATTCAGAATTTTTTTGATTTTACTAAAGGTGTAACTCTAGGGCAGAAAGACGTTCGCATTATTTCAAATTAGAAATTAAATGATAAGTTCCTTAGTCTCCTATTTTATTGTTGCTATTTATAATTTAAATAAAATAAAGATAAATAAAAATATTTTTATTACTTCAAACCTAAGATCAAATTAGTAAGATTAGGATATTCTTTTATATGCTGCCCAATTAAAGAAGCTCCTTAATCACAAACCTAATTTTAGCTAAATAATTAAATGTTTGATGCATCATATCATATCTATTTTTACCCCAAACATAGTCTTAAATTTGTCAAATTTGAGTTTTCTTTCAATACAGAAACTAAATCAATCGCTGCTGATCCATTGATTTGATTAAGGCTTTTTAATTTTGAAATACGAAATTTTAAATATTTTTGATTTAATAATTTAAAATTATTTATTTACCTTAAATCTATTGTTAGGCTGTTAAGATTTTAGCATTATTTTAAGGAATCAGCAATAACAGTTATTTACTAGTTACCAATTTTCATATTACTTTATTAATTATATAATATTAAATTTTATTTATCTGAACTTAACTTACTTTAGATTAACAGATAAATTATTTGAGTTAACTAAGTCAGTCGAAGTTAACTTTTTTTACAAAAAAATAAATTATAAATTAGATAAAACAAGTATATAATCTGACTTCATTTAAGCTTCTAATAGTTATCATTTTAAACCAATATTTTTTTTTCAAAACTTTTGTTTCTTATTTCTTTTTCTCTGCAATTTTAGAAAAATTAATTTAAAATATATATAAAGAGAACAAATAACTGTTTTTTAATATTATATTTGCGCGTCATTGCAATTTTTAAAGCTTAAAGAATTTACTATTATCATAAATATTTTAATATTGTAGGGTTATATTTAAAACTATTTTTTGAAGAGTTAATTGATTAAAGTTATTTACTATTAAGATATTTTGGAATACATTTTCATTTTAAAATATCAAACCCTCATTAAACTAAAAATAAAGATTGATTTTCTTTTTATTTATATTTGTTTATATTTTTACAGATTACGTTTTCTTTAATAAATACACGAAAAACTCACTAATCAATCATAAAATAAATAAAGTTTTAACGTATACAAAATAAATAGCTATTATATCTTTCAAAATTTCAATTTTATTTATTGATTCTAACTACCCTTTATTTAATTAACATTTGTTTCCTTTTATCAAATAAAAACTTCTTTGAATAAATTATTAATTACATTTTATTGTAGCAAATAGCATTTAATTTATAGTGTCAAAAAACGTTAAAATTAGTTTTTCTTTCAGTCATAATATTAATAATTTATTATTTCTATTCGCATTTTTTATTTTTTAAGACTTAATATAAAAACTATTATTCTGTATGATAAAATACTTTTATTTACTATATTAATTCTAATTATTTATTATTTTATTATTTGATATATAGCTTTTATTGAAATAGAATTTAAAAGAAAAATTAATGTATATCTCTATATATATTTTGCCAAAATAAATTTGTTTTTCTTTCAACATATATATAAATTATTTAAATTTCTTAAAGCATTTTTTATTTTTAAATAACTTAATATAAATATTATTATTTTATATGTTAAATATTATTAATTAGTATATTAATTATAATTAGTTATTTATTTTTATTATTTTCTACATAGATTTTATTCATTTCAAATTTGAAAGAAAATTGATGACTATCTATCTACCTGTACATGTTGTCAATATAAACTTGTTTTTCTTTCAGTGTATATATAAATTATTTTAATTTCTAATTGATAGTTAATATATTAATTATAATTACTAATTTTATTATTTGCTTCATAGCTTTTTATGAGATAAAATTTGAAAAAAATTATAACTTTCTATCTATATTTTCATGTTGCCAATATAAACTTGTTTTTCTTTCTGCCTATATATAAATTATTTTAATTTCGAATTATTAGTTAATATATTAATTATAAATGCTAATTTTATTATTTGCTTAATAGCTTTTTATGAGATAAAATTTGAAAAAAATTATAACTTTCTATCTATATTTTCATGTTGCCAATATAAACTTGTTTTTCTTTCAACATATATATAAATTATTTTAATTTCTAATTATTAGTTAATATATTAATTATAATTACTAATTTTATTATTTGCTACATAGCTTTTTATGAGATAAAATTTGAAAGAAAATTAATAACTATCTATTTTTAGAATTTGTCAATTTATAAAAGGGAGTTTTTTTCCTTTAATATTTATTTTAGACATAGAATAAATAATAAATAAATTTAATGGTAAATTTATTCAATAAAAAAACTACTTTAAAAAGTTAGTTCTACTTAATTTATTTTATATTTTTATAATACATACAAAATTTAAAGCAATAAAATAAAAGTAGAAGTAGAGATTTTTAACAAAGAATAGGGTTCAAAAATGTTTCTTTCCAAGCAATTATGCTATAAAAGTATAGTAGCAGGCAGTAAATTTGGAGAATAAATACGAAAAAATATAAAATTCAACGATGATGAGTAGAGTATGTTGCAAGAAAGAATAATGAATAGGTATTAGCATAGTCCTTCTAATCTAAAAAGCTTAAGAGAATACTGCTGTACATTGCCTCTAGATAAAAACCAGAGTAAAACTTTATCAGCGTATGTGGATGGTATAATTAGCAAGCAAAAAGGGATTAAGATAAAAGTCATGAACGCAATAAATAAGGTTATAGCAGTTACCAAGATTTTGGCAATTTCTAGCATTTTAAAAATAAAAAAAATAAGTAAATTCTACTAGAGAAAGAAATTTTATTTTCTTTAAAAAATTGTGTTGAAAAATTATGTAAATAAATTTTTAGAATAAAAATATAAAATAAATTTATAAATTTGCTTTTAAAATAATTATAATAGAAACCAAACACTAGAAAGAGAGCATTAAAATTGTAGAAAGTCTAGTAATTTGTAGTAGATTAAATTAATCAATGCATTGGATATTTAAAAGAAGGATACCTTTCAAATTAATGCATTAATGAAATACTTCTACCTTTTACTAAAAAAATTAATTTCAGTTAGCAAATAAATTAGTTCAAACTATCCATTACAAATTTCTTTTTTTCAAATTCAGCTTTCTATTTGAATGTCGAGTCATATCTTTACGAATTGTTGAATAATACGTTAATTCTTCTAAACCAAAGTTTAAAAAATTTAGGAGAGGATAAACACTTTTTAACATATTTTTAACTAATTGTTGTTGTACTGAAGAATATATGCCAAAATGATCTTTACATATTAACATATGACATGTGTAAATCTTTTGACAAATTAATTCTTGAGTTACCCGAATCTGTAAAGGATTATTCATTTTATGATAAGCTAATGCTTAGCTATCACTACTATAAGGGTTTTAGTTAAACAAATTTTGATGAAAATCACAAATTCTATGACTACATTAAATGCAAGCATTTCTTTTTCAAGCTACTTTATAAAAAATATCCTAAAATATCAGAAGAAATAAATGAAACTGAAAAAAACCTAAGTAATTTAATGCCATAACCTATGAAGATGTTTTGTTGTGTTTAGAATACAGTTGAAAGACCTAGTGGTATTAAAAAATAAGTCAAAGATACAAAAAAGAAAGAACAAATGAAAGAAACTGAACAATCTTTTTTTGAAAATTTTTTTTTATTGTATTTGTTTTTTAGACAGGAACAAGGTAATTCTCATATAGAAATCTTGGAAAATCTTTTAAAATAATGTTTATTAATCTATAAGATGAATCCTAAATTTGATTTAGGTGTATAGCAGATTTATAAATGTTTTCATTTTTATGATAAAGGGTAGGAGTGCTTTAAAACATGTTTATATACAGTAAGAGAACAAATGAAAAATGAAAAACTCACAGATAAATTTAAAAAAGAGACAATCTATGAAAAATACATAGATTTAACTGATGAAAAAAAATTATAAATTCCTTTAAAAAATTCAAGCAATTTACAAAAATATCTTAAATAATTAGCTGAAATATATATTTATAATTAATAGCCAATAGAATTTTTGAATATTTGGAGGTGTTTATCTATACTTTCTCCTGAAAGCTGCTATATAAATTATATGTTATACTTGGAATAGCTTTAGGAATTTATCTTTTAAAAATTTTATACTGACAATTCAAAAGAACAAGAATGCTATTAAAATCTTGTTGAAGAATTGTAAGAAGACTTGAAAAGTTAAAATTAAGAGAAATAAATGTTTTGGCATCTCTCTTATCAATAATTTATAATGAGATTTTAAGAAAAAGGTTTTGAGAAATTACCTCTGAATATCAGAAAAGACATTCCTATAATTTCTATTAGAAAAATAATGAATAATATTTTTCTTGAAATTCAACAGTCAATTGATCAAAAAAAAGACATTTTTAATAAAGTCTTTGGGCATGATTATTTTAATTTTAAATAATAATAAGAAAATATAAGATAGTAATAAAACAGAGAAAATTAGATGGCCTTTACTACAAAAATGAAAATTTAAAATAAATAAGTTTATTTAAAAGTATACAGCTTTGATTTTAAAACAAATAAAGAATTTAATTATAATGATTACAGATTTGTTTAAGAAGTTGCTATTTGTATTTATTTTAGAAAAAAGTAGCATCAAAAGTATCTTCCATTTTAGAAAAATATAGGATATCACTCATTTAATAGATATATTTATCATTTTATATAAGACAACTAGATTTTTCTCATCCTTGAATACTATCCTATTCTTTACAAATAAATTTTATCAAATGAGCACTTCAGGTGTTAAGATAAGCATGATTATATCTAAGAAAATGAGCAGATGACAAGAAGTAAGGCTAGTTCTATATCTTCTATAAAATCATATCAGATTGACGAAAATTTTAATGTGTTCGACTAGAAAAGGAGAGTTTCTGAATAGTTTGGAATATAAGATATTAATTTTACTTCTAGTGATGATTAGAGGCAAAGAAACAATTCTACTGGTTCAGAACTTTCATCTATTTCTTATAATGAGAGTAAAAATGAGAATTGGTTATCTAATTCATTTTCTTCTTCTATTTAATTTTCTAAAGACAGGATTAGTTATGTCCCAAAATTTTAAAATTAAATTAAATTATAATCGAAAGAATTTACAAAAAAAGACTTATTTATATGCATGTTAAGAATAGAATAAATATTTGAAGTTCTTAAAGATAACAATATGTTACACAAAGACATAAAATTGTTAAATATAGTTTGGAGAGAAACAGATGAACCGATATTGATTGATTTCGGAATAGTAGAATTATATTAAACCTTTAGCTACTTCTTATCAAGCAATGGAACCATACCTTACAGAAGTTACCAATAATCTAAAAACTTGCCTATTAATGAAAACACTGATTTAACTTAATTCATAATCTGTATTTACGAGCTTGCTAGAGGAGAAAAAATAGACAATGATGAAAAAGCATCCTACATTTCGAAAAATATACATAAAGAACTCAAAGATATGTTTAGTAGAGATTTTAATAACTTAATATAAACTGTTGTTGATTGCTAGCTTGATACCATCAAATCAAGAGCTAAATACTTTATGTGGTAAAAATTTGAGATTTTCATGAATTTACTTTATGATTGCCAAAAACAAAACATCCAAGGAGAAAATGTCTTGCATTATTAAGATTTTTATGTAAAAGTTAAAAAAACAATAAAAAGAGCTGTTTAAAAAAAGAAGTTTAATTTAGATGTTGAATTCGATCTAAATCTTTTACTCAATCTCAAAAATGACCCTACTTTTCAGATGCTTATTTCCTTACAGTCTCAC
The DNA here is from genome assembly GCF_000189635.1 of Tetrahymena thermophila SB210. Classification (NCBI taxonomy): domain Eukaryota; phylum Ciliophora; class Oligohymenophorea; order Hymenostomatida; family Tetrahymenidae; genus Tetrahymena; species Tetrahymena thermophila. The sequence goes on from NW_002476361.1 coordinate 173,369, forward strand.
GATATATTGAAGCACTATGAAAGTTTGCTCTACATTATTATCAATAAACAAAAGATGGAGGAATGCAATAAGTTAATTGAAACAAAAATTTAACTAAACTCTAGTTCTATAATGAATGATACACATGTAAGCGCATTTTTCTTAAATAAAGAATAATAAAATAGAAGTATTTACAGCTTAGAAAACGAACATTTAAAAGTAGGAATACTTAAGATTTATAATTAATGTTTTATTAATGAAAATTAAGTTAATGATTAACATTTCAGTGAGACTATTGTTCGCATTTTTAATAAAAATTTCAAAATTTTAGAACTTTAAAAAACAAAATACAAATTTAATTTTGAGAATTTAGTAAATTTATTTTCAGAATATAGCAAAGAAAACGAAAAAGCTACATCGTATGATTAATATCTTTTGAATAATATTTTTATTAAATTAATCAAATATCATTGCAAATAGAAAGTGTTTGAAGAGCTAGCCTTCCATATTGAAGAAACTGAGAGATCTATCATTAAATTTTAAACAGAAACTTCTGAAAAAATTATTAAAGCTTACAAGTGCACAGATGAAATTAGATATCTTATTAAAGATTTAATCAATAATAAATCTAATAGTAAGATATTGTAGAATAATTTCTTATCAAGTCAAATCTAAAGTTAATAATAATAATCTCAGATTCCATAATAACTTATACACTAAATTAATGAGCTAAATGTTTCAGCTATTACTGCAAATTAAGATGAAAATGGCACAGATTAGTCAGGTATTTCCATTTTGCTTACATAATAATAACCGAATTCCTTAGTAAGCTAAAATGAATCAACCTATAAATCTATAGTTAGTACTAGTTAATTGACAAATTCAAATGGTTTTAATAATAACTAAGCATCAAACATAAATGATATAACTCAAGGATACAGTTTTCCCACCAACTCTCCATAATTAAATAATAATTAAGCAAGTATAAACCAAACTTCTTAGAATATTCTAGCTTAAAGCCAACAACAACCTTAAAATAGTTAATTTGTAGTAGATTTGACTTTCATGTATTCAAATTAAAATTCAAGTAACTAAAATTAAAATACTCCCATAGACTAAAGTAGGATTTCAGATATCAACGTGAATTCAAATAACACTAATCAAAGAAGAACTATCAATCAATCTACACCTGATATGTCTTATGAAAACATTGTTCTGAATGATAGTAATTAAATAAATAATATTATATCATAAGAAGGATAGTAGAATTCAAATCAAATAAGTTCAGAGCAATTAAGAAATTCATAAATTATTTTAAATTAAACTTCTTTTAACCCAGATTAAGCATAACTAGCTTAAAATAATGTTGTTAATTAAAATAATAGTAGTAGTGTTAGTTCTCTTGGGTTTGATATTTCCTCTGCTGATAAAAGCTAAAACAGCTCTTTAAGCAATTAAAACAGTAATTAATAACAATAAATTCAATAAAGCATATTAAATTCATCATTAAACAATAGCAGCTATTAGACAAATATGTATTTTAACTCAAGTTTATCCTCAAATACATAAAGTATTAATAATAGCTCCATAGGAAATTATTCAAGTAACAATAATTTGAATTTAATATTATAGTAGTATCCAAATAAAGATAAATTTTAAAATATAATTATTGAATAAGAAAAATATGATTTAAGGAATATCTAAGGCAATTACAGTTAAAATAATTCGTACGAAGAAATTATTTATGATTTTTCTAATAAGAATGATGAGATAAATGAGAGGGAAAAAACTCAAAAGAATTCTACACTAAAGAATAGACCTATTAAAAAATTAAATGATTAAAACAACAAAAGTTCTTCTTAATAACTAAGTGTTAAATGAATTTATATAATATATACAATTTATCAGAATAAAATAACTAACTAACTAACTAACTAACTAACTAACTAACTAACTAACTAACTAACTAACTAACTAACTAACTAACTAACTAACTAACTAAATGATTAACCTACTAACTAAAACAAAAAAACTTACTTGTCAAATAGTTATAAAATAAAAGATTAAACTTATTTTTTGCTTTTTTTTTAATTTTCTTTAAATAAAAAATTATTATTGATTGTTAAATTTATTGATTTATATTATAAAGTATGTTTTTATTTTAATTTCAATCATTTTTTAGAAATTTTTTCAATATTTTCCATACTATAAAATATAATAAATAAATAAGATAGAAATAGTTAAATAAATATGTCAGTTAAATTATAGCTAAACGCCTAATTAAAAAATAGTGGTATGGCAACCTCTAGATATTAATTAGGCTAAGTTTTTAAATAAAAAATTATTAATGTTTCAATAATAATAATGCATATTACTATTTTTTTTATATTTTACGATAAAAAATAAAAATTACATCCTAAATTATAGTTTTTAAATATCATAAATTGGTCTTATGTAATTTTGTTTTAATCAATGAGAAGTTACAGTTGTTACTAAATAAAATTTACAACATGAATATTTAATTAATTCCTCAAAAAAATTTGCTTTGGTACATGCGGACTTCGTAACTTATATATTTCAATGAGGCAATTTATTTACATTTATAAATTATATTTTTTATTTCACTTATCGGATTAAGGTAGCTATTTTAATTTAATAAGTAATATCTTAATTTTGTAAATAAAATTAAAAAATTTACTCAAGACATAATTCGATTGTTTTCAATTATGAACATTTTAATATTTCTTTGAAGCATAATATAAATCCATTTATGTGTTCTTCAGATTCATCATATTTTACAACTAAATCATCAAATGGATGATGTCTATAATTATTTTTAGTTATTTAAATATTTAAAACTTTATTTATTTATTACCCAAAATCTAAAATTAAATTTTTTAATTTTGTTAGTTTTAATATTGCTTTTCCTAAACAGCTTACTGTGGCTCCTTTTATGAATTAACTTTATAGATTTATGAAATATAAGAAGATTAAATAGTCATTTTAGATGTATTAACCTTATGGCTAGGTTCAAAAATTAAATATTTTGAAGTGAAGATAGAGTTTCTGCCAATTTTAAAATGCCAAAGTCTTGAACGCATCCGTTATAAGGATTACTATTCCTTTTTTGAAAAATTATTTTAATTTTGATTCGATAGATTAAAAAAAGAAGCTAATTGTAATAAATAAGAAAGAATTTTTAATAATTATCAAATTAAATAATGAACAACTTTTTGATTGATAATAATTATTTACTAAATATTTAGTTCAAAATGAGTAATACTTTTACATTAATTCAAGGATTTGAATAAATCAATAGCATCTTAGTCTTTATTGCATTAATTGCTTCATTTTATTTAATAATTAATATTAAAAATTAAAATTCATAATTTTTTTTACAATAAATTTAATCTCAAGTAGACTAAATTTGAACACCTAGTAAAACAGTTATTCAGTTATTTATAATAAATATGGAAACTAATTAATATATTTAAAAAATTATTTTATAAATAAATTAAAAGGCTAAGTTAGTTAGATAGTTAATTAATTAATTTACTTTGGCTCTATCTTAATTAAATTTATATCATTAAAATCCTTGTTTTTTAACTATTTAAAAAATATTTTTTAACAATTTTTATTTCTGTTTATTTTATTAACATTAATTTTGTACTTCACCAGATTCTTTTAGCTCTATCAATACGTATTTTTATACTATTACAGACTCTTTAATTTGTTAAATAAATTACTAATAAAAAAATTAATTTTTATTTTGCTTCACTTCCATTTATTCTAGAATTAGTTAAATAAAAATATTATTTAATAAATTTTTTAAAAAAAAAAGATAGTTATTTTGTATACTTTGATAAAATAATTAATATCTTTTAATAAGCTTTTACGATTATCAATTTATGTTGGTCTTGATTTTTCATTTCCCATTTTATTAAACTTAGTTGGATTATTTTCTTTAATAAATTTTTAAATAATTACTTCATAAATAAGTTAAATCCATCCAGCAATTAAAAAGCTTTAAAAAAACAAAAAAATTATTAAACAATAAATTGATATCTTTCAAATAAAAAATTTTTTATTTTAAGTTTTACATTCAAAAGACGGTAAATGAATTTATAATATTAAATTTTTAGAATTAAATAATACCATAGTTCCTCATATATTAACATTGAGTTTAATAAACACTTTTTTTTTTAAGTAGAAAAGGCCAAATTTATTTAAAAAAAGTGATTTTATTTGTCTTGTCCTAATTAATTAATGAGTATTTAGAGTATGTATGTATGTATGTATGTATGTATGTATGTATGTATGTATGTATGTATGTATGTATGTATTGAGGATATTTAATGTAAAATTAAGGTAAAATAATTTTCAAATACTCAAATAAGTATAAATTTTTTATTTCTAATACCAAACACTGAACCCAAAATTAATTAAAATATAAAAATTTTATCCTGCCATAATGATTAAACAAACAAACAAAGTAAATGAATCTAATATTTTTTGCCAATTTTAAAAATACAAAAATTTGAAACACCTAAATTTACTTAAATTTACTTAAAATATTAAATTTCTAATTATAAAATTAGTGTTTCTTTTATCATTTTCATCATAGTTTTAATTCTTTTTTTACTAATCTTGTCATTTTATCAAATTTTTTATTTAAAAGCTTTTTTTCTACTGCTCCTATTTTATTTTTTCTTAATAAAATAATTAGTAAAAAAATAAAATCTATCTGTTTTATTTTATTTAATAAATAATTATGAAATAAAAATGATTCATAAATTACATTTTATTTATATAATTCTTTCTTAAAATAAATAATTATATTCATTATAATTTATTTTTATTTCATATTATTATTAATAAAAAATATCAAAATTTTCTTTCATACGATAATATCAGAGCCAAATATTAAATATTAGAACAGTTTCTAATTCCATAAACCAAATCAATAGAACCTGATTCATCAATATTATCATTACTAAAATTATATGAATAAAATTTTTTTATGTAAAAAAAACTTAGATAATAAATCAATATTTTAAAAATGTTGAATTACAAATAATTTACTTGGATAAATCTAAGTTTAAGGTTTTTAAATCTTAACATAACTTCAATGCAAATCCTAATCTAGATAACCCTTGGTTATTTATATTGTTTTCTCTTTAGTTTATATGAAAAATATTGAAGTTATTTTGAATTTTAAGATAAATTTAATTTTTCACAAATAAATATATTAATTTGTATAATGCAACTTCAAATTTAAATTGGTTAACTGTAATTAAAGGTTTAAATGCTAAAGGTGCTAAAAATTTGCTAATTCTTCAGCTAAATCAGTTGATCCTTTGTTTCCTATTTTATTACTTCTAAAATAAAATTGATTTAAATTAAAGGACTATTATTTCTTATTTTTAATAATATTAAAAGCAATAATAAATTAAATCATTTATGTAAAATATAATTTTACTTTAGCAATAATGTTAAATCCAATAACTTTTTTAGTTTTCTTAGTCCTTAGCCTATGTTAAATTCTTCTGAACCTGAAATATTATTTTCCCTATAATTTTAAATGTATTTTGAATGCATTTTATAAATAATTTGTTAAATTAATAGAAATTATAAAAATAAACTGACATCAAAATAAGAGTTAAGCTTTTAAGGTTTTAGCAATTAGATAAACCATTAATCAAATTTTAAGCACCTTCATTGCAAATATTATTTCTCCTAAATTATAATTTTAATTAATTTTAAGATTATTTAAAGCTTTAAAACTTTTATAATTTGATTGATGTTAAAATTGCTAAAATTAATTTGTAAATACTTTAAATTTAATGTCAAGCTAATGAGGGTTTTACAACTTCCCAAACCGATACCCAATAAAGCCGCTCCTTCTTTCATGATGTTTGTATCTCTAAGCATCATAATATTATAATAAAGAAAAAGATAATGATGGAATTATTTGAATTAATTCTCAAAAATATTTTTTATTATTACTGAAAGATTAAATTAAACCAATAATTATTATCTATATAAAATAGCTTATTCACATAAAATGTAAGCAAACACCCTACTTAAAAAATTATTTTAATTATTAATTAAATAATAATTTATAAATTTTATATTAAGAGGGTGTAATAATATTTTCTTTAAAAATAAATTGCATATCTTATATCTAAAAAATTACCTTAAATAAATATTCAAAGTAGTTAGATTTGAACAATTTTTAATATCTTTAACTATGCCTGCTATTCCTACATCACGAATTTTGTTATAACTAATTTTATATTGTTATATTATATTTATGATCAAATTAAATAATAATAAAAATTAGTATCAATAATCTACCTCAAATCCAAAGTTAAAGTGATTAGATTTACACATTTACCTAAAGCCTCTCCTAAGTTAATAGCTTTGTACTCATCAATCTTACTATCTCTTTTAAAATAAATTGAAACATTTTATTTATTAGAAATTTAATTAGGTTTTTAAAATAATTTTTTAAAATTTAAATAAATAAATAAATTGAGCTGACCTTAAAATCAATTCGAGATGAAAGTGATTAGTAAAATTAGATTTTGTAAACTATTTTTAAAGTTAATTAAGTCAATTTATATCTCATTATAACTTTTTTACAATTTATAATTGCTTGAATATTTTGACCTAGTTTGACATTTATGAAAGAATTAATTGTATTTATTTATTTATATATTTTTTAATTTATAAACAAAATATGAAATTTTACATAGAAAAAAATGTAATAAAGTGCATAAAATATTTGTAAAAATTCTTCTCACTCTCTAAGTTGATTAATAATAAATTTTTGCTTATTTCTAATAAAATAATAATAATAAATTCTTCTTTATTATATCACTAAAGTGGATACTAAAATAAATCATTCAAGTAGATATTGAGAATGTATTTTAAAACAAAAGTAGAAATGACTCTAAGAAAAACAATTATATGAAAATATTACATAAATATGTGCTAATTGTATATAAAATGTATGAAATATGAAAATAATTAAAATGTAGAATCAAAATAATTAATATACTAAGTAATTATTTTATTTTAATGTTTAAAAAAAATCAATTTTATATAGTTTCTACTTTGGCATTAACTAGCTAGAATATATTTATTTATTTAGCTCAATCTTTTCAAACCTTAGTAAATGATATGATATCAACAAATACGTCTTCTAATATTATTATTTAATCTATTAAATCATCTACAATAACTTTATCATCTTCAATTACACATCTTACTTATATTTTTTTCAAACTAAAAGAGATAGGTAATATTTTTACTTCTCTATTCCACACCAATCCTTCTATTTTAACTTTATCGAAAATTTGATCAGAAAAAGAGATTAAGTTTAGTTCTCCGCTATAAGGCTTTACTTCTAATACTATTAAGCTTTTAGCTGAGCTACCTGTTGGTTTATAGGATACTTTTGGTACTGAATCCTTTGATTTTTTAGATTCAAAATCATCTAAAAAGGTTAGAGAATCTGATCGAATTACTTCTTTTACTTACTGAGCATTTTAATTATTGTTTGCTGTATCAAATGGACAACTATCGATATCGTCATCTGATTCGTTCAGTTCAAAAGTGTTTTTATTTTTCTATTTAGTTTGATGAAAATATTTAAAAAATAAGTATGAATGAATGAAAAGGAATTATAAGTACTTTTTATTGATTAAGCTATTCTAAGAATGTTTTATTGATTTCCATATTGAAGCTAATATATATCTTTTATGTTAAAATGTAAATTGAAATTTGATTTTAATTTTTTATGATATCAACTAGTAATCAAATAAAAAATAATTATAATTAAATTCAAGCATAAAAATACTTTTCAAATTATAGTTTGAGTAAATTATTCCTAAAAAAGTTATAAAAAATAATTATTTAAAATAAATATATTTTTAAAAATATTTTAATAGTAAAAAATTAAGATGAAATTACTTTGATAAATAAAATAATTGAAATTAACTTAAACTTTTTTTTATTCTTGTTTCAATGATTAAATTTACTTATAAAACATAATAGTATTGCTATTTATTATAGATAAATTTTATCAACAAAATATAAAATGTTTAATTCATTTTTATTTAATAAAACAAAATAATATTTTGCTAAATTCTTTACATGTAAAAGAAGAGAATCTAAAAACTACTAATATTATTTATTATGCTTATATTTTATATAAAGTAATTATTTTGTTTTTTTATTAACTCATTTATTTATTAGTTCTTTCTAAATTAAAATAAACCTTCTATCATTATAATCAGTGAATAATTCTTAAAAGATTTTTTGTTTTATCTCTAAAGATATTTTGAAAAATAATTGTTTAAAGTATAAAATTCATCATCTAAATTATTTTTAAAATTCATTTTATAACTATCAGCAAGTAAAAGTAAATGTAGTCAGTCCATAACATATTTAGGTAAGTAAATTATTATTTTTGATGTATTTATGAATAAATAATTTATCTAAAGATTTTTAAAATTCACCATTGAAATAATATTTTTTGCTTTTTTGATGAAAGGATGAGAGTATAAAAAGCACCAATAATAATCCAATCATTTTTCTAACAATTTTTTATGTAATATATTTAAATTTATATAAAATTTTTTAGATTTGAACTTTTAATAATTTTTATAACATCTTTTCAGAGTAAAAATCTTAAGTAAGATAAAAATAAATCCATTTAAAGAATGCTTATTAAAAGCTATAAATAAGTAAAATTATTTTTTCTCAATTTAATTGTAATTTAATTGATTCTATAATAAAAAGTTTAAGTAAACTGAATTAAGTAGCTATGATAAAATAATGGTTCATCTAAGGTAAACTTTACCATTTTTGTTAAAATATATTTTTTTTATGCATTAAATAAAAAGAGGAAATTCTATTGAGTAAAAGGCATCTTAATAAATTGCTCAAAAACTTTTAGGTTGTTTAAATTTATAAGCTTTAGAACTCAATTTGAGGTAAATCTTGTTTAAATTTAATGATATTCATTAAAAAAACAAAAAAAAATATCTAATTTAATTTTTAATTACAATTAATATTAATAAAATTTAGCAACAATAAATTAGGAGCATAAAGTATCTCATTTATATCATTAAGTTTAGTGTCTTGTGATTAGTTAGTTTCACTTAGCTTAGATTTAAGGTTAAATTTAATTTGAAAATTATTTATTTGTTTATTTAAATTAAATTTAAATTTATAATATTTTAGCTAAAACTAAATAGGATTATTTGGAATTACTAATTTGGTAGAAAATCTATCTAAATGTAAAAATCTTTCAATTCTAAAAATTGATATAAGGTAATTAATTCAATTTTATAAATTAAAAAGATTTTTAATGAAAATTAATAGTCAAAACAAGGTTTTAAGTTAAAGCTTTATTGCTCTAGGAAATGGTTTAAGAAATTGCAATAAGATATCAAATTTGCAACTAATTATTGAGTATTTTAAAATCTTTATTGTTTTTAATCTCACCATTAAAATTAATATAAGATATAATAAAGGGGAAATAATCCGTTTAAAGTAAAAAATAACAAAGATGATTAGACTTGTCTAGAAGATAATAAAAAATTGATAATTATTTTAATATTCAATAATTTATGTAATTAATTTATTTACCAACTAATATTAGTTATTTACTATCAAATATTTATAAGTAAAACTTTTAATTTTTGTTATCTATTCAAAACAATTACCTTTTTTTATTAATAAATAAATAAATATCTATTAATACATACATAAAGTTAAAAAAATTAATCAAGTTATTTATAAATATATATTTCTACTTTATTTAAATGTAAAAAATAAGAAAAGACATATGTTTCTTATTTATTTTGAAAACATATTCTTAAGTATATTAGTATTTAGAGAATTTAAAAGAAAAAGTATATCGTCAAACCAAATGAATAAATAAGAAGTTCAAATAATAAAATCATTTAAAACTTTTAAAATAAAATTTTTTTTTATAAAATTTATTTGGAAAAATAAAAATAAGAATAGACTTTACTTAAAATTCATTTAGTTATTATAAATTGAAATTATCTTAACTTTTTTTTAACTTACAAATTAAATTTCAATCAAAATTTTTTAATTTCTAAAAAAAAAATTTTTTTTCATCTTTATTATTTAGTAAATATTCTAACATTTTTATGTGTAAATGAAATAATAAAATTTTAAAATATATTTTAATGTATAATTTATTAAAATATTTTTAATTACTTCGGCATTTTTTAAGCCAAAAGTAGCCAATATAAAGAGCTTTTCTACCACTTATAATATTTTTAATTTAGAACAAGAAAATTATTCAGAGCTTAGTAATTGGATATTCAAAAACAAATATTAAGAGGTCATCATTAAAAATTTGGATATAATTATGTTTTTTGAGACCTTACTCACTTATATAGTATTATTATTATAGAAATTAACGTTATCTAATTTGATAGTTATATAAACAATAATGTAATTCTGATTGTTAATTGATTAATTAGTATTATTTGATAAATAATTAATCTATTTTAAAAAATACTTAATTTGATAGAATAAAATTTATAATTTTAGTAAACTCAAGATACATTATATAGTAATATTTCAAAGAATAATTAAGTTATAATAATACATATTAATAACAAAGAAATTCTTTTATTTCTAAGAAGTGTAAAAATTATTTTATTTTTGTTAAATATCTTTAATTTATTATTTCAAAATAAATTATTTTTATCTAATTCTTGAAGAAAAGCAGATATTACATTTATATATGGCAATTTATTTTTTTTTTTGGCTTCACTCAATAGTCTAATTTATTAAGCGATATATTATAAGTTTGAAAATTAAATAAAAAAGAAAAATTTAAGTTATTAATTTTCTTACTTACTCAAGCAATCATATTTAATTATATTAAACATATTAAACTTATTATATATTTGAAGTAATTAGAACTTTAAATTATTACTTTTCAAGGTAAAATATATATTTTAAACTTTCTTCTCAAATGACGTTAGATTCCCAGATTAATTTTATAATTTCAAATATTGTAACCAGTATATTACTTTTTTTTTTAAATTTTACAAAAAATATGTTTTTTATGATATATTTTATATTAAATGGGAGTTTGTTTTTGTACATTTGTATTTTTTATGAATTTTAATTCACCTTTTTTTAGAAAATACAGATTTTATTTATTCATAAAAATGATTTTTGTTTTTTTAAGTTAAATTAGCTCTGAAAATCAGAATTTATTTACTTTTTATTTCAGAGTATTTTCTTTTTTTATTATTACTCAATTAACAAAATTAATTAGAACAACTATTTTTTGTTATTCATTTAATATTTTTAAATGTTTTTTTATATTTTAATAAGATAATATTTATTTTATTCACATTTTCACTTTTATTAATTTATAAAAGGGATATTTTATTTGGCGATTTTATTGTAAAAATAAATTAAATTTGTAAATCTTAATTCAAAATTAGCTCAACACTAAATCACCACAAAAAAAATAATAAAAATTGTGCCTTTTAAATTCTACCTAACTAACTACCTTTAATTCTTTTTATAAAAATTAAATATAATAAAAAATTAATTCTGGATTTAACTAACTCAATCAAAGTAAAATGAACAAAGGAATTTTCTTTATAGCTTTATTACTCTCCCTTAGTGTGGTATCATGCTAAAGATACCGCTATTAAACTAACATGCTTCTTGAGAGCTTGATTGAATTGAAGGAATAAATTACCTATCTTTCTAGAACTTAAGCTTAACTCTAACTTTTCTTATTTGCATATGAAAATGATATTGATCCTGAAATCCTAGTAAAGCTGTTGAATCTCAATTAATAATAGCGTATGCTACATGGTGGTTAGGAACAAAACGATTGTGGTAAAAAAAAAGAAAAAGCAGCAGCTGAAAAATAACAAGTTGATGACAATGGTAATGGCAGCTATAACAACAACAATGGTAGCAGCGATAATAAAAACAATGGAAACAATAAAGGTAACTACAATGATAACAACAACAGTAACAATTAAATTCATAGTAATAACAATAATGGTTTGAATATTGATAGTAACAATACTATTATTATTGATAGCAACAATAATAATAACAATAACAACAACAATAATAATAACAACAATAGCAACAATAATAACAATAACAACAATAACGACAACAACAATAACAACAATAATAACGGAAACAATAGCAATAAGAACAATGGAAACAATGATAACAACAATAATGGAAACGGATCTTAGGACAATAATAATAATGGCAATAACAGTGGAAACCTTAGCCATAATGGAAACAACAGTAAAAATAACAACAATGACAACAATGGAAATGGTAGCTAAGATAATAATGGAAACAATGATGGCAATAATAACTATAACAACAACGGAAGTAATAACAAAAAGTGAAGAATTTGAATAAGCATATATAAATAGATTTATAATTGTAAAGAATTAAGATAAATAATTATATAGTAGATTGAGCTTATATGTTTTTATGATCTTGAGTTTTTTTTTAAGGTTTATTAATTTAATTTTTCTTTTTATTTTAGGATCTATCAATTAATTCATCCATAATTAATTACTAAAAATCGTATGGATATTAGAATTAATGCAATCAAATAATAATTTATTGAACAATAATTTGAATAATATTTATTTACATAATAAATATTTTATTAATTATTTAATAGCAAATTAAAAATTATTAATTTATATTTCAATAATAGGATTTAATTAATAATATCAGCATATTAGCATATTTGATACTGAACTAATTTCTATTAATAAAAAAATTGTATAAATAATTTATAATAAGATAACTCAATAAATAATTTCATTTTAAATATTTTTAAAAAAATTGATGAAGATATTTTTAATTAGGGTTATATTAAAATATAAAAATAGAATAACGATCAAATTTTTTGAAAATTTAATAGATTTATTCATTTTTTAAATGAAGAGTTAAAATTTTTATTTAGATAGAATTATTATTTATTATACAGTAGATGTAAATAAATATAGGAGTTATATAAATTAATATTTAAAAAATTATGAAAAAACTCTATGATATTATTATTCAAGCAACAAAAAGATTAAAAAATAATTTTTAAATATAATTTATGTTTACATAATTTAATTGCAATAAAATCAAAAAATATATCATCTATTTAATTATTAATAAATTTTGACTATAAATACAAAAATCAATATTTAACAATAAATAAATAAGTTCATTAAGCAGTAATGTTAATAATCAAACTTATAAAAAAGTTACTGAACTGATGTATAAAAATATCAGCTAATGGATCAATAAATAAAATGCTAATTTTAAAAATACTGAAATAAATTATTCTGAAATGTTAAATGAAATTAATTGCGTTTGAGTCAATTTTAAATTAATATGAATTTTATTTAATTCATTATCCAACTGAAAGAGAGTCTTACACTATACAATAAATAGAATAGATTAAGAAGAATATAATTAATTATTCAATTACAAGATAAAATTATAAAAAAGATAAATTCTTCAAAAGCTCAATTTATATATTCCAAACGAGTGGAGGGGGTATCTTATTACAAAAGATAAATATTGAATGATAGACTCATTAATCAATTTGTTAATTCTAATTAAAACTGATCAAATCCCTCCATTCTTTTATTAAATGATTTTGACAAATGCTAATTAATTAATCAAATTTTTTCTATGATGACCCAAAATTTTAATGCAATAAATATTTCTAGTAATGGATCTAGTGTTCAGTGATTTAAAAAGAGATTTGTTCTAAAGAGAGATTTTTTTATCTATTTTAAATTATCAAAAAGGCTTTTTATTAAACACACTATTCAAATTTATAAGGAAATAGATGAAAATTTATAATGAAAAAAGTAATTCTGTTACAAATTCTTTTATTGATTTAATACTAAAAAATTTTTTGCATCTGTTTGATGTTTTGACTGCTAATCTATTATTTATAAGGGTTAAAAATATACAACAAATTTGTAGATTTGTAAATTAATTTAGATATCTAGTCATAATTCAATTTTTTTCTGATAGGTTTAGTGATTAAATTTGAGCTTTGTTAGATGTTTTTTATGATGATAAGGATTGATTAATGTTTTGAAATTAATGAGAAGAACTATTTTAAAATTAATTTGCTTTAATTTAACTTTATTTCAAAGAGAAATTATTTTAAATAAAAGTGAGATATTCTAAATTTAGAAAAACTATTAGAGTCTGAAATATTCTTGAAGTCTTAAATTGCGTATTTTTGAGCTTAAAATTAGATGAAGAGCGTCATTCAAGATAGAAAAAGTAATTTAGAAGGTTGCTTATTAAGAATAATATGAATTATTGGATAAAGAGGGTTATATCTGAAGAGAATTTAAAATAGTGAATGATTTAATTCTCTTTAGAAATGTGATTGTCCGTAATATTTTATTATGTTACTTACTTTGACCACTGATTAACTTGCGAATTTATATGTTCCCCCTCCATAAATTAACAAAAATAATTAATAAACAAAATATTAATAAAAGAATCAAATAAATCAATAACCTTCCCATAACAAAAAACTATAATTAATTGATTCATTCATTTTAATTATTCTATCAATAATACTACAAAAAAGAGCTAAAAACTAAATATTTCCTTTTTCATAATACTATCCAAAAAAGCCATTAATACAAGTCAAAAAGCACAAAAAATCTTCAACTTTAAACCTAGGAAAACCCATAAAATCAACTAATATTCTCAAATGGCCGATAGCTTTGCTTAAGATTTAGAAATTCTTCGTAAATTCTCCGTATTTTGCGCTTCTACTACAGGAATGGATAGAGTAACTACCTAATTAATTAATTCACTTAATCAAATCTAATAAATTTATTGAATAAATTCAATTTTTTATTGGCATTTTTCTTATAATTATTTTTAAATACAATTAGATCGCTCGTACTACTTCCTTCGTATCCAAATTCGTAAAGAGCCACTACTGCTCTAAAGCTCAATTCGCTGAATAATCCTGCAAAGAAAAGTTAAATCTCCTTTCAAAAAAGCTTGATAACTTATCACTTAACTTAGGTGGTTTTCGTAGAGTAAAAAGATTTCTTATTCAAAATTTAATTTTTCAATGAAAAAAAAGCATTAAAGAAAATAATTTTTCTTATAAAAAAGATTTTGAGATGGTCAAGACCTTTCTATCTTGGTAACAACTTGCTAAACATTATTGAAAACTTCAAGAAAGCTAAAACAACTGCTGGCAAGGCCAAAGAACTCCATGATATATTCTTCTACATTTTCATGATTGTAGCAGATATCAACGATGTAGTCGGATGGCTAGCATTCGTAAATAAAATTATTATCTAATTTAAAATATAGCATCTTTTAATAGACATTTTAAATATATTCAATTTTAAATAATAATAAATAGATGGGATTACTCAGCAATGAAAAGCTTGCATAAAAATCATTATAGCTCAATAATAAATTGTATGTTATCGAATGCTTGATATGGTTGTTTTACTATATTAGAGAAGTATATAATTTCCAATTCAATAACAAGGCTTTTGACAAAGTAATAAATCACTATAATACAAAATAAATCTATTCAAAATTTATTGAATTTTTTATAGCATTTTATTAAACCATTTAATAATTAAAAATAGGAGAATAAAGACCACCGTTTCAAGGCTTTCAACTTAAAGCTCTCAGTTGTCAAATACATCATTGATGCTATTGTAATTATTAACATCAATACTTTTAAACATATTTTAATCTATAATCCATTTAAAGGCAATTTATTTATCATATTTATTTTTAATTCAAATATAGTGTGCATACAATTCCATCGATGCAAAATTCATTACACCTAAAACAAACTCTAAAATTGGTCTTATATCTTCTATGATCGCCTGTTACTAGAGTTGGCCTAAATGATTGAGCTAATAAAAAAAAATGCCTTTACCTTTTAATTAAAATTCAATTTTATAAAACTCATATTGACCTTCCTTCGTAGCAGAATAATTAAATTAATAAACAAAAAACAATCTAAATAATAACTTAAACTTCTTAACAAATTTAAAATAATTTAAAATCTATTATAATTAATACATAATTTCATTTAACATATCTCTAAAATGTAATTTATATTTTATTTATTCTCTAAAAAATAACCAGTCTTTATAATCATTTGAAAAAAACAAAAATAAAAATATTTGTATGAATTTTCTTAAAACAAATTACAATTTGATATTATGTTTGAATTTAATTAAAAATAGTACGGAATAATAATTCTTCATGACAAAAACTGTCAATTTACTATGACTTTACTTCTTAATTATTTCCACAAATAATGTATAAGAAACCTATTAAATATGCAATTTATTTCATAGTTAATAATTAATTGGCATATTATTTTTATTTAAGAAATAGAATCTTTTGAATAAATCTATAACTTAATTAAGCTTTCTAGTTTTTAAATATTATTATATAATACTTAGCTACTATATTCACTATTTTTAGAATAATATAAATACCTATCTTATTCACAAATATTTATATCTCTATAATACCCTCTAATATAAATCTAGGATTATAGCAACTACTCCTATATTTCGAAAAAATAATAAATTTCACTCTATGTTTTAAAAATTATTAGAATAGAAAATTTAAAAAGTCTATGAATTTTAATTTAATTATTTCTTTTAATTTTTTTTGGAATTGATTTTTAAAATAAAAATAAAAAACTAAAATAACTTTTTTTAAAAATGCTGAATTTATAAATAAACTATATTGTTCTTAAATAAAATAGTTCTATTTTAAAAAAATATGATAGAATTCAAATAAATTAACTTATTAAATTAAATAACAAATTTCAAATAAAATTGAAAATTCTATTAGAATATATAAATAATTATACAACTATTATGGATTTATTTAAAAATTTAGAAAATTTAAAAATAAATTTTCAATTAAAATCAATTATTGAAACATTTTGAAAAGAAAATATCTTTAAATTAAAGTAAATTTTATAAATACAAAAATAACTCTAAAGCAGAATTTAAATAAATTTAAATAATTAAAAAAATAAGAATATATTTTTGAAAATGTTTATGAAAATAAGAAAAATAAATACTAAAACTGTTTAAAACATTTACTTTTACTTATTGATATTAAATTACAAAATTATTCTAAACTAATAAATTTTATACATTAATCTTTATTTTTAATCAAATTTGTTAAAACTTAACTAGAAATTGTTGAAATGCAAAATATTATTGTTAAAATCATTTATATTGTATTTAGAATAAAATATTTCAAATATTTTGCTTCAAATTCATCTAAAATCTGGTTAAATTTATTAGTTTTTGCTTGAAAACAATTTTAATTTTTTAATATTTGCAATATTTTGAAATTATCAACTATTATTAAACCTTTTAGAAAAAAATTAAAAAATAAATGAAAATAATTAACATGATATCTTTATTTATTAATAAAATATGCTAAATAAATAAAAGAATATTATGTATGATTTATTTTATGAGTATATCTTAAAATTTTGAAGATTATTTATTTTGAAAATTAATTGTGCGATAAATTAATTATTCAATATTAAAAAATTCAATCATAAATCTATTTAAATTATCAATAAATATTTAAAGTTATTATTTCAAATCACAAATTATTATTATTATTTTTTAGATTTACTTACTGTGTTGAAAACATTAGCCAATATATCATATATTATGAGTTCAAAAAAACTAGGAGATTATAGAAAGGATTATGATAATTCTTAGCAATTTTATCAAGAGGGAGATTATAAAATTAGTAAATACTACTCTGGCTTAGATAAATATAAATTTTTTACTACATAAAAATATAAATTAGCAGATTATGGTGTTTTAGATGATCATACAAGCAATATAATTAAAAATAAATAATGTACTTATTTTAATGAAAATATATTTAGTAATTATCTAAATTGAAGCAAATTTCTATTAAACATTTTAGATATATTTGAGAACGTTAAAAATTAAGAGCTACTTGAGTTAGAAGAAGAGGAAGAGTATTTGAATAGAATAAGAAATGAAAAATAACAAGTAATTTACTAATTAGCTATTAATCATCATGCGTATCAATGATAGAAAAATACATTTATTTTAACAACGAATAGGTTGAAAACATGCAAAGGGAATTTTCTTCTTATTAAAGTTTAATACAGAATTTACAGCATTAATTAGAAAAATACTAGAAATACAAACCATATTATGAAAAATACCAATCAATCAAGTAGCTACTTGAAAAAACTCTTTCTAAAGTAATAACAAAGACTTCGAAATTCCTTTAAATTAATATATTTTTAAAGTTAGAATCAAAAGAAACTGAAAATCAAATTTTATAAAACTAAATAAGCAGCTTAAAGGACGAAAGAGATCAGTAAATAATTGATTTCTATTATAAAATTCATTATTTAAACCTTATTTAAAAATATAAAGCCTATTATAAAAATAAATCGAAATTTAAAAAGAAAAAACAGATCTTACGTAGTATGTTACTAAATGTGATTAACTAAATGCTCAAATAAGTGAAGTCAGGATTTAGTTTTAAAGAGAGTTTTCAGATAAAGAAAAGTAATTCTTGAAAGATTTAAACTTGAAGCAACAATATGAAACCAAATTAAAAGGTAATTTAAAAATATCAAATACAGTGCAATATGCCTAAATTGAACTTAAAAAATTTGTTTATTTCTAAAATCTTTAAAAAAATATATCAAAGATATTTTAGTAGATATATAAAATAATATTTAAGGGGTAATATATTCAAATAAATAAATAAGAATTTATCTATATAAAGTAGATTAAAGTGTAGATTGAAAATTATTTTGAATTAAATAATAAAAAAATCTGAATATTATTTAAATCAGTGAAATTTTTTTCAATCCATTAAAAGCTTGCTTTTAATATATAAAGATCTATCAATTTTATTATATTGAGCATAAACCCATTTTTATTTGGGTAAATTAAGTAAAAAAACATAATAGTTCTTTTTAAGGGCGGATTACTTAGATTGTAGTTGAAAATAATTTTTTTATTTTAAAAACTTATTTGAATTTAAAAAGATGAACTAGCTTAAACGTAGTGCAAACTAGAGGAGGCTATGATTTAAATAAAAAGATTAAAAGAAGATAATTAGTAAATAGGTTTGAAGTAGGATTCTTATGAAGAAAAGTACTAAGCAACATAATAAAAAGTATAGATTGTATTTAGGATAAAATAATTTTATAATTATTTATACAAAGTTAATAGAATGTTTGAAAGAGTTAGATAAATCTAAGGAGCAAATAAATAGATTATCATTTGAAGTGTAGCAAAAAAGAATTGAGATAGCGGAATGCCAAGAAATAAAAAGATAACTTTCTTCAAATGCAAATATTCTTAGTAAAAATATTTTTATTTGAGTTTAGATTTAAATTTATTTTATTGTATACGCTGATTAAAGAGAGATAAGAGATTTTGTTTGAAGAATTGAAGACATCCAAAGCGGAAGATGATTAAAGAATATAATTATTATAAGATGAATTAGATCTAAAAGAAAAAGAATTAAATCGCTCGAAGCAGCTAAACATGTAAACATATTGATATTTTCTTATTATTGTACAATAATTGGATTTAAAAGGAAATTATCAGAGGAGTATGATGGATGCGTTCATAAAATAGTAGAATTTGAGAGGGAATTAGCTGTCTACAGAAAAGAAAATCATGAATTAAAAAGAAATCTTTCTATTTTAATGGAGAAGTAATAAAATGAAAAGGCTTACAAAGAAGAAGTAAATAGGGTCAAACAAGATCTTTACAATATAAGAAATACAGAGCTAGATAAGTTTAATAGTGTGTTCGATTATATAATGTCTCCATAATCTAATTTAAATAAATCTAAAAATTGAGATTCATATTACATTTCATTTATTTATGTAAGAAATCAGAATATATTTCCTTATAAAATAATTTAAAGCTTCTTTCTTAATTATTTATATAATTAGTAGATGAAAATATATTTGCGAACCAATAAAGCAAGTTAATATTATTTTAAATTTTATAAAAATAATTTATGCAGATTTTTTTGATTTTTTCTTTTTAAATCTCAATTCCCTAATAAATTTTACTACTAAAATTTGCTTTTATTATTTAATCATCATATGCAATAAAATTTAAAGTTAAAAATAAGCAAATTAATTTTTATTTTAAATTTAAAAACTGCTCATCAGTTTATAAATTAATAAATTAATAAAATTTAGTTAGTTAAAAACAACTATATACTAACAAAAAATTTCAAAAAATATAAAATAAGAAAAACTAATTGTATAATTAATCGATCTCGATATGAATTCTATCACCTATTGAAATAATTTAAACATTAAAAAGATCCATTTTCTTTAAATTTAAATCTAAAATTTATCAGTTAGAAATGGGTTAAGTCTTTTGTGAGTGATAAATTGCTAAAGTAAAAAATAAAAAATTAGCTAAATTTTTGTGTCTTATAAAAAATAAATGAATCTAACTTTTATTATAGCAATATTACTTTTTCAATTGAGTTTTTTTTATTTTTATTTTTAGAAATTACTTTAAAAAAATAAAAATAAAACTCATTTAATTCAAAAAATAATATTGATTATTATAAAAATTATTTTTATTTATTATTTTGTAACTCTTTACTTTTGTATTATATGTTAGGATCCTTGTACTATTTAAATGATTTAGTAATTATTCCCTTTAAATATTCATAAATTTAAATATTTATTTTTCTTTTGAAATATTTCCTAAATTTAATATTTTATAAACTTACTTTTAAATCTATTTCATACTAAATTTTATAGAAAATATATTTAAATGCTTTTTTTATAAATTCCTATTTTAATTTAATTAACTTAAAAATTAAAAAAATTTGTAAATCGGAAAAAAAAAAATGCTTTAATAAACAGTTTCTTTCATATCCCTTGAAAAAGTATTTTGATAAAAATAATTTACCATTTATGAAATTTCATTATTATAAATAGTTCATCAGTTCCTAAATAAATAATCATATTAATCTAATCTTAAATTTGAGGTAATTTTTCATATAATTATTAAGAAATTTATTTTAACTGTAATAATTAATTAAAATTATGAACAAAATCAATTTAACATAGAAACGATAATATTTCTCTAGAAGATGCTTAGATTTTAAACTTAAGGTTACAAAAATGTATTGATCTTTAATCTTTAACTCTTAATCTTAGGTAAATTTAAAGATTATTTGTTTTAAATATTATTAATTGAATGTATTTGATAAATTAAATTTTTAAGTTAAAAATCCTCATGTTTAAAAAAAATATTTTATTATTCAGATTAATATTTTTATTTTAAATTATATCAAGAAAATAACCATATTAAAAGTTAAAATAATATAGGATAAGAGATAATATCTACTATTGTTCAATCAATATCAGGATGCAATTAAATGGAATAATTAAATATAGATCTTAGGTAAATTTCTAATATTTCTAAATAAAGCAAAGCAGTGAAACTATTTTTTAAATTATTGGTTGACATTTTTTATAATAAAATCAGTGAAAATAAAATAGACAAAAATGGTGCATAAATTATAGGATGTGAATTAATAAATTTTAAACATCTTTAAATCTTAAATATCAACTTAAAGTAAAAATTTAGTTGTATTTATAATAATTTATTTGATATATTTAGCTTTATAAATATTTAAAAGTTATTGTTTAAATAAAATGGATAATTTATAAGTTTTATATATAAAAAGCTTCAATGCCATCAGCAGCGAAGGAGCATTTCATTTAATTTAATCTTTGAAATCTGTTTAGAATCTTAGCAGCTTAGTACTAAAAGTTTGGTAATTTTATATATTTTATTTTTATTAAAATAAAAAAAAGAAAATATTTTACTCATTGAACTAAGAGTAGTTTGCTAATTATTTCTTCTACAATTTATTTTATTTCTTAAGTAATTTAATTAATAAAAATTATATTTAAATAGTGAAAATAACATTTCATAGTTAATAAACCATAATTTAGAATATGCATTTAATGGATTTTAGTGTCTTTCGAGATTAGAACTATATTTAGGGTAAATTGATATATGAAAATAATAAAATAAATTAAAATTATTAAGAAAATTAATTTTTTTATGTCTTGTTTATATACCAAGCGGGAATAAAATATGCTCTTAGGCTGCTTCTAATCTTTTTATAGCTCTTTCTAAATGCCCTAATTTGAAAGATTTACAACTTAGTTTAGTGTAAAATAGTTTGGTTTGTATACATTTAATGTTACTAAAATAAATTAAATCCAAAAGTGATAATAAAATTGATGATAATGTATGTAATAATATAAGCTAATAAATTAAAAATTATCAGAAACTCTAAAATATTACATTTGATTTAAGGTAAACTAATTAATTTTCTTTTAGAAAGCAAAAAAATAAATTTTGTTATATTTGATATAAAATAATATTGTCATTAGTATAGCTTTGATTTAAAATTTGATTATTTTAACTTTTTTGAATAAAAAAATAACTTCATATTCTTATTTAAAATTTAAACGATTATTATATTTTTAAAATAAAAGAAATAAAATATTTAGCAAAAATACTTAAAATCTAAAAAAAAATAATTTTTTTACTGCAAATAGTTTTAATAAGATAACTGCAATAGGAATGCTTGAGTTAATTTCTTCTTTCAAAAAAATGTAATAATTGAAGAATTTATCAGTCAATTTAAGGTAAAGTTTCTAGTGATTCAAAAAACCTTGCTAAAATATTTTTAATAAAGCTACAACAATTTTAGAAGTTCGTTTGAATATGATTTACAAGAATATATGTAAATTTGTACTAATATCTTCAAGTTCCTACTATTTCTTAAGTAAAGATTCTTTTTTTTTGATATAAAGCTATATTTAATTATAAAATAATTAAAGTGGAAATAAGATTTATTCTTAGGACTTAAATTGCTTGGGAATCTTTTTATAGACATTCAAATAATTAAAATTTTTGGAATTAAATTTAAGGTAAATTCATATATTTTATTTTTAATTTTACCTAATAAAAAGCTAAATTTAGATTAATTTTTAATTTTAATATTTTAATTAAATTATTAAAAATAATTCATTAGTAATTGCAATATTCTAAAGTAAAATCACGAGAAATTGAAATTCCAAGCTTACAAAATTTCACACTTAGTAAAAGTTGATATTTTATTTTGAAGTAGATTTCTAAACTATTAAAAGTTTTGCTTATATAAAATATATATAGATTAATTTAAATTTCAAACTGCTTTAAAAAATTTAATCAGAAGTAGATTGAAATTTCAAAATTAATAAATTTTTAAAATCTCTTTGTAACTCTTTATAATTTAAAATTAAAATTTTACTGGTTTATATTTATTAACATTGCTTATAAAATTAAGCAATTAAAAAACTAGTATTATGAATATACTCTAATGTGATAGAAATTTTATCAACTTTATTTACAAAAAATTAATAAAATAAAATATGATTAATTTTTATGTTCACTCTTTAAATCCAGTTTATAAAGTAATAGAAAAAAATTTGACTAAATATCTTAGAATAAGACATAATTTTGATTTTTAAAATTAAATTTTTTGAATTTTTATTAAAATTATCACAATATATTTTTCCTATCAAATATGTTGAGTTTTCTAAGTTTCTACCTTTATTCTTTCTTTCATAAATCAATGAAATATTAACATTTTTTAAGAAAAAAAATATTCAAAGATTCCTATAATTTTTCATATGCTATCAAATATTTTCTAAATTCAATTTGTAAATGGATTATCAAAAATCAGAATTCTATTATTGAGTGAAATATACTTCTTAAATTAAAAATCTTGAATGAAAATTAAAAACAAAATCTATAATAGATAAGTAAAAAATATATTAATATCATAAAATAGAGAATAAATCTTTTTGAAATTAAAAGAATTTTGTTATTAAATAAACAGGATATTTTATTATACAATATATTTTATATATGAATTTATTCTGTGTTACTAAAAGTAATATAAAAATTAAATTATCCTTAAATTCGTATGTATAAAAAAATACTTACATGTTAATCATTCTTTTTGTAGTTTGAGTAAATAAAAATATATAATAATAGCTTTAATAAGTTGAATAATTTTTTACTATCTTTAAAAAAAAATATATTTTTAACTTTAAAAATATAAAATATTAAGGAAAAGGTTTGAAAATAGATTAAAGAGTAATAATATTTAAAAGTTACTTATTAATTAAAAAATTTATCATTGAGTTTTTATAATTGAGGTGGATTTTTAATTTGGATCATTTGATAAATAAATTAAATTGATGGTTGTAATTTTTTTTTGGAAAATAAGAAATTTAAGTCTTGCTTATATTAACTAATAAGAAAAATACTTAAATAATTGATATTAATTTAAAATAGATTGATTGAAATCAAATATCTAGGAATAAATACAGTTCCAATAAAAAAAATAGCTAATAGGATTAAATCATTGTTTCTTGTTACAATGATTTTTCATTTTTATGTTATTTTGTTATTTTTTAAATTTTTATCTTCGACATGCTTTTTACAAAAAGTGTAATAACTTAAAATAAATCTAAAACTTCAAAATATTTTTGAATATGCTTAACCAAAAGATTATCCACATTTTATGACAGAAATCGAACAATAATCTAATAAGGATATTTATGAAAATTAAATAAATTAATCTGAAGTTTTATAAAATATATAAATTTGAATATTTTATTGCATTTACTTTTTAAGGCTACTAACTAAACAATTAAAAAAGAAAATATTGTTAAAAGTGGATAGGTTGATAAAAATGCTATTAGATTTATAAATTTTGTTTTATTTTGATAGATTAATAAATATTCAATATAGATATGTTTTTTATTCATTCGAAATTACATAAGGAGGTACATAAATACATTATAATTTATTTGTGTGGTTAAAAAATATTAATTAAGAAACAATATGAAAAATGTTATGTATACTGAGGAGTTATTGATTTTTTTTAATAATATTTCAGGGAATTATTAATTTCAGATTAATAATTTAGGATATAAAAGCATTAGAAATCTTTTATATAGTCCATCGCATTATAGCCAAAGTTTTTCTATTCATAAAAGTTATTAAATATCTTATATTGATTATTATAAAAAAGGTAAACAGTAATTGATAATTGCTTCACAAACAAAAGGAGATTTTGAATATAA
Source organism: Tetrahymena thermophila SB210 (assembly GCF_000189635.1). Taxonomy (NCBI): domain Eukaryota; phylum Ciliophora; class Oligohymenophorea; order Hymenostomatida; family Tetrahymenidae; genus Tetrahymena; species Tetrahymena thermophila. The sequence continues at coordinate 198,669 of NW_002476361.1, forward strand.
GTTGAGCGATCAATATTATTGAAATTATATTGTATTTTGAAAACTTCTTAATATTTCATTCAAACAAAAAAATAAATAAAGTAAAGGAAAAAAAGATATCAAAAAACATTAATTATTAGATAATTAATTTAATAAATAAATATATTGAAATATTATTAAATAAACGATTAGAAAAATAGATAAATAGATACAGTTTGTAGCTCTTAATTTTAATATAGCTTTTAAAATAGAATTTTAGCATAAAATTAACAAAAAACTCATTTGCATTATTCAAAAATCAAATTTCCTAAAATGGTAAGAAGGATACTGCTATTCTTGAGTCTACTTTATAATCATTTAGTAGATTCGCAGACTTCTTCTTCTCAGATTTAGCCCATCTTAACAACAAACTTAAATACAGAATATAATGGCCAGACATACTATTAATTCTCATTTAATTATACAGGGTAGGCCGTGTATGATGGCAATGCTAGAATTGTTGTTACATTCCCTGATCAAATCACATTAAATTTATTCCCCGCTTATTTGGACTGCCAATTTTAAGTTAAAAAGACTTATAAGACAGTAAATTGTGATTATAATAACAATGGAGAAGTCATTGTTTATGTTGGTAATTTAAGCTAAGGCACTAATAATCTTGCTATTGGAAGCATTTAAAATCCTAATGGAATAACAGGAACCTCATTCTTTAAGCTATGTATATACTATAACGATGTACCTACTAACTGTAACCAGAATTTTGGTTAAGTATTCTTTGATAGATCTCCAGGTATACTTATCAATTTTCATTCAAAATACAAATTAGAAGATTATATTTTTGATATTCGAAAAATTAAATCAAGATATATCAACCATAAAATTTATAACAGAATCACTCACATTTCTAGCTTTAATTTTTTATATTCAATAATTAAGTAAATTCTATTAGTAAGTAATATAAATAAGGTTTAATTACAATATGTTGAATTATTTCCATAAATCATGAATTGAAAATTTTATCATTTTTATTTTGCATTCTTGCATTTTATTAATAATAAAAAAATATTTTATCTTAAAGTTTGACCATTATCTAATTTACTAAATTAAACTAAAAGACTAAAAAATTAAATTTTATTTCTGAGATAATATTATTTTAAAATGAAAAACCTAAATTCAATTCCTATTTTATAAAAATAGCTAGTATGGTATCTGGAAATGTTCAATTCAAAAGTTCATTGATAGTAGGATAGGGAAGTTCATGGATTTTTAATTTTAGTCTCAAAGGTTTAATATATGATGCAGGACTTTACAGTATAAGGATAACTTTTCCAAATGGGTTTACAACTTAACAGACTATCTGCGAAGTTGATGGAAATCCTACATAAAGCAAAAGCATTGTTCTTTTCAGCTAAAATGTAATAGAATGCTAAAATATTAATAAATAAATGTCAGGTTCTTAAGAAGTTAGAATCATAAACATGATAAATCCATTAAGTGCTACTTAATTAACAAGCTTCAAAGTTGAATTACTATAATAATCAAGTGGTATCATTTTAGAAAGAATTAATATAACTCCAAAACCTTCAATTAGCCTCATATCAGGTATTTGTTTTTATTAATATTTTGGTATATTTAAATTTACATTATTATTAGGTAGTATGAGTGCTTCATTATAGTAGTCTGATTAGTACAGTTTATCAAATTCTACTTACACTTTTTATCTTAATCCTTTAACTCTTCTAGGTATAATTTATATTTTCAACTTAAACTTAAAATAAATCTAAAAAATATTAACAAAGGTGATGGAGGATCTCTTACTTTAAAATTCCCATCTAGTTATACTTTATGGGCACTTAATTGTACATTGCTTAAAGGACTCTAGAGATATTCTGGATCAAATCCTAGTTGCTTTTTAGATTTAAAAAATAATTAATATGTTGTGAACAACTTCTCTGATGTTAGTCCAGATACCTAAGTTATGATAAATATTGTCTTGTAGACTCCTCCAAGCTAAGGAAGCTATCCAATATCAGTATAAACTTTAAACAGCTAAGGCTAGATTGTAGACTAAGCTTAATTAACAGGAATAACTAACTCAACATGTAAAATTTCAAATAATATTAACTGGCTCACATTAAATAATATTTTTAATAATTATTTTACATCAATTTTTTCTTAGTATTTGGTAAAATAAAAATTTTGAATATCTCATATTGAGTTTCAAATTATATTAGAACAATACTTTATAAATTTAAATACCTTATACTTCATAAAAACTTTTAAATTATTATAATAGATGGTAGCGCTGCCTAATTTACAGCTCATGCTTTAATTAATGCAGTTAAGTTGAAAGCAGGCCAGTCAGGTCCTTTAGAATCTACCTTCTTTTTAAAGCATAATTTACCTGCTACTAATTATAAATCAGTAGGTAAAGTTGTTATCAATATCTTCCCTAAGATTCCAGCTCCTTCTATCAATTATGGTATTATAAAATGCTATTTCTATGGAAATGTTCTAGCTTCCAATTGCAATTATGATGATACTACTTATGCAGATAGAACTTAAATAACAATCTACACTCCAGAAGACTTTGACTATTAAAACAGTGAAATCCCAATTACTGTAACTACTGAGGGAGCTAAACCAGGATATACTGATGGTATTCCTTTAGATCCATTAGTTCAAAGATATCTTTTCCATTACTATTTTTACAATTCAGATGCAGCAGGTGCAGATCCTGTTGAAGTCTACTTCTAAGAATGGATCTCAGATCCCTTTGAAATTCCTGATTCAGCATTTAAATTTACAGCTATTGTGTAAGAAAGCAACGAATATACTCATTTAAAGTAATTTATTAAACTATTTTTGAATTTAACTTTAAAATTTAATCATTTTTTAAATCGTTTTTCATTTAATTACTTAAAAATTTTAAATGATTTAAGCTTAAATAATAACTTTTATTAAAATAGCTTTTAAGCTTAGTAGCAACTAACCTTTGTATAGGGACAAAGAAATTACTTAGTACGTGTAACATTCTAATCTTTGACAAGCGCTTGGGCTATTGGTTAACCATATTAAAATAATTACGAAGTTATCTAGGGATTTCCATGTTATCTTTAAGGAACTGCAGTAACTGCAAAACCTATTGCTTAATGTGATTTATACTAATAATCTTTTACTGATCCTTTTATACAAGCATACGGATTTTAAACACTACAAGTTGCATAAGGATAATGGTTTAATTTTGATATTCCTGCTATACAAATAGCTAACGTACCAGCTGGTACTGTAGCTAATTTGAGATTTTCAATCATGGAAGAAACCCCAGGAATGTACGAAAATGTGGTTGAATTATACTATAAAAATGTTAACTTTGTAATTTAACCTCAGTCATTTATCAATTATAGTTTCAACCCTAATATAGCAACAACTCTAGTCCCTCCTTTTGTAGATTAAATTACAAATTTAAGATTTTAATGGTCAGCAGCTGTTTTAAATCCTGATTATCTCATCTATGAAATCGATTAGACAGCCTTCTACGATATAGGAACTTAATTAGTACCGGCTGCGAATTGTGATGGAAATACTTGTATAACTTTTAAAAAGAATGTGTAGTACTTTGTAGTATATCCAAATACTCCTTTAACTTAACAAATAATTACTGATATAAACCAAATAATTAGAAATCCTAACTATTCAGGCAGTTTTGTTTTTAAAGTTAGAGCTATGAAAGCAGGAAGAGTTGTAAACAAGCATACTTTTAATGTAAATATTGCTTCAGCGGCAATTACCACTAAAATATTTGATGTAGTTCCATAGGCAAATGTTTAAAACGACGTTAACACTGTCATTAGATAAAATGAAGAGCATGAATTTTATATTTAATTTACTACCATTACTGAAATGCCAAGAGACTCATTAATAAAATTTACTTTCCATAATATTTAAACTTAAGTTTAGTAATATAAGAGACACTTTAACTACTGTAAAATAGTTTCAGGCTTACAACCATATGATCAAACTCCAATTTAATGCAATGTACCAAATACTCAAGTTTTCTAAGTAACCCATTTTGATTATGTACCTGCTGGTACCTAGATCGAGGTTCATTTTAGATTACTAAATTAAGGCGGTCCTGTTCTTAATCCTTCTGTAGATATTGAGACTTTCTATGGACCTTCAAATACAAATCTAATTGATTCAACTTATGCCATACCCGATAACACACCTAATATCTCTACAAATAATTAAGACTCTTAAGTTGAGTTTAAAGTATTAGATCAACCAGTGAGATAAGAAAAAAGAGAAAAGAGCTATGTTGGACCAGTAATCATCAATTTTGCAACAAATAATCTCTAAAATCTAAAGTATATTAAGGTAAAAACTTATTTATAAAATTTTTTCATAATTCACTAATTTTATTTATAAAAAATATTTCTAAACTAAATTTTGATAAAATAAAAATTAGGTAACATTTGATAATAATTTTTCTACTCCTAGAAGTTATGGTGTAGATTCTTTAATATGCCTGATAAATGAAGTTAGGTTTTTATGCAGCTATACCATAAATCCAATGATAGTAATTATTGACATGACTTCTAACACCTTATCTTTGCTAGCCTAAAACAATAGATTATCTATCTCAACAGAATATGTATCTCCCTTAGATGGTATTTTACATCCAAGTGTTGAAGGATTTTATCCAATACATATTGAAATGTCAGATTAAAATGGTGTTTTAAATCAAGCAACTAAATGGATGTTTATAAAGGCACCTAAATTCTAGTTCATTTATATTCAAAGCGTTATTAGAAATCAAAATAGAGCTAATATGTTTTATGTTAATTTCAAAACTACTCAACCAGTGCCTGCTTACAACCAAGGTGGTAGAATATAGATTGAATTCCCTACTGTTGATCCTATGGGTAATCCCATGTTTGATCTTTCCTTGGGCGGTTACTAAAATACAGGAGATAATGTTGGTTGCAGATTTGTTTAACTAGGAACAGGAGATATAGGATTAATAAATACTTGGAGATGTCGTTTAATCAAAGCTTAGTCACTTGGAAATCCAGCTATTGTTGAGATTATTAATTTCAGTGGTTTATCTGCATTCACTGAAGTTCAAATGTGGATTGCAAAAGTTTTCAACCCTCCTAATTTTAATTACCCTACTTAAACTGCCTTACAAGTAATGGATGCTAATATTGCTATCAATATTTACCAATAAAATACCCTAACAGGCGAATTGAAATATATTCACTACGATTATTATAATGTTTTTATGGATATTAGAGATGACCCAACCCTTCACAATTGTGTCCATCCATTTAGCTCCTAAGTAAATAATTAGGTATGGGAAACAGGATCTATGGTAAATAAATAACAAAAATCAATGGTAAATTAAGTTTTTTATGATATTACTCCGTTTGCTCCTGGGGACTATTACATAGTAGAGTTACCAAACAATCCTCTATTACAGCCTGATTGGAAGATGTCTACATGTTCAACCTTCTATGACTGGTGTTTAACTTTCCCTTAAATTAACTGGGTTGTTATGCATGTAAATACAAATTTAGCCGCAAACACTATGTATGCAAGCAATGATGTTTTTAGTAAATATTAATTTTTTATTTATTTATATTACACAATATTTAAAATATTCTTAATAAATTTAATAAAATAGTTTAATTGTTACCATAAAGCATACCCTAAGTTACAACTACTTACAATTCATATGTGTGGTAAAATAGATTCTTTGTAGGAATAGTCACTAATTAGATAACTCCTTAACAATGGCTTTAATTAATTGGCTAAATAACAAATGCTTAATTGGTTTAACTGGATTCACCAATGAAATTAGTTAAAAGTAGAACTAGAGTAGAGGTTAACTTTAATTTTACAGTATAAAATTTTATCCCATATACAGGAGCCATATAGATAAGATTTCCTGCTAGAATTCCTTCTATTTAATCTCATTGTAGAAGCTCTATAACTGTAGGATCAGGTCTTCAATAAGCGTCAGGAAATTATGGTAATGTAGGTTGTCTTGTTTAGGATACTAATACATGGGTAATCTATGGATTTTAAAATGTAAATCCCCTAACAAATATTAAAATCTCAGGAATAATTGATTTACCTACAGATGGAAATGCAGGATATATTGGTAATTTAGATGTTATCACATATGGAACTCATGAGTATTAGAATATTTTTAATCTTGGATAAATCATTGATAAATCTCTAAGCATTCCAAACAGTGGATTTTCAATCAATAACTTCTAAACAAAAAAAATAGAAGATGTTGACCTTCTTCATATAGAGACTTAAGCATTGAGGGTATCAGCTACAGTAAATATTTAATATTTAACTTTAATTAATTTAAATCAAATTTTAAAATATTAAAAAAAAGAGTCCTTTAAATTTCAAGTTTTAAGTTGGATAAAACATATTTGCAAATCAAGGTAGAATAAGATTGATGTTCTACTAATTCTCACAATTATCTTTCAATGACAACAGAGGTAATCCATTCTAGTATTAGCCAACAAGCCAATATGTTTGCAACATCTAAGTCGTATTGACTGGAGAGAATTATGGCTGTAAAATGGAATCTATATAACTTATTAATAAAGGACCTAACTAAATTTACTATCAGTTTTAAATGATTCCAAATAGTGATTTAGCCTCTACAGTTGATTATCTATTCTTGTTGACAACTATTAATGGTAATGGACAAGATGAAGGTTTAGTTTTCCCTAATTCAGGTTTACCATATAAAGTAAAAATTAGCTAATTAAACTATAAATTAAATTTTAAGTAATAATAATTTAATAAAAAAAGATTGATGTTTCAATGGCTCCTAATCAACCTTAAAGTGATAGTGATTACACTTTACACGAACATTTATATTACTAAGTATATGGTAGTCCCTTTACTTACTTGAAATTTACTAGTTATATAACTTTACAGTCTGAAATGAATCTTTTTATTGTCACATTTTAAGCTAATTAAGCGATAAGACATGATGATACATTAATAATAGAAATACCGACTACTTCCATAGATCTTTAATATAATTTATTCTCTGATGATGGTGGTTTGAATTTAAATAATATGGATGTAGTCCCTGTTGATATTATAAACATGTCAGCTAGCTATCCAAACCCCACAATTAATTGTCGTATATCTAGAGGTCTTTAATTGAAAGGTATTCCTCTTAAATTTTTATGCAGTGAATTTAAGTCAAATGGGGTATTAACTAATCTTAACCCTAGCGATTAAATGTCTTTGGCATTTAATATAATGAATCCAACTGTTCCAGCTAATCATTACTCTATTCCAGCTACTGTTTACATAAGAAGGAATTACTAGAACTCAAACGAAATCTTATACTGGGATCTTGTTGAGAATGCCTTTTACATTCACTTTTGGAGTATATTTTTATTAATTTCTTTAAATTAAATTATAAATAAATAAATAATTAATTAATTAATTAGATCCATAAGTTATTACTGGAGTAAATGGTGATTTTAACTTAGGCCCTGTTACTACAACAGTTTGTGATACAAACACTGATTTTAAGTTTAGAGTGCAAAATAGCTAAAATTTAATATATAACAATGATGATGCTTATATTTTGAGATTTAGTTTTGAGACAATTGACCCATAATATCTCCATATTAAAAACTGTGCTTATGTATTAACTGGCTCACCTGCAAATAGTTGTGCTATACTTCCAAACCTTAGAAGCATGATTGTATGGCCTAATCCTACTAATTTTATGTAAGCTCCTATGTAAGTAACTACTCTAGGCTAAGTTTGGTATACAACTCCTTACAGAGACTAAGATCCTCAACATAGAGTTATTGTTGGTTACGCATGTTATGTTAGAAACTTATGGAGTGAAAAGATTATTTATTAAGATAATTATCCTGATATTCAACCATAGAGAATATCAACAGTTAATTTAGATATTAAATTTAAAGGAGAAGCTCAATATCATCACTCAAATTAATAGCAAGACTTTTAATTCTTTGTAAGATAGTTTATTTTATTAAAGATAAAATTTATTCTCCAAAAACAGAAAATAACAAACAATAAAAAGGATTTCACAAATAAATTATAATATTTTAATTAAAAAATGTAGGTAACAGCTCCATATTGGTATAATGTTGATATAGTAGCTATTACCTTCCCAGCAAATGTTGGATGGTAATTGGTACAATAATAAAAAAATATGTGTAATGAAGGACCACTCTCACAAATATAGATTAATAAATGTTATTTTGATAGCTCATCAGGAAATATAATAGTTTGGATTTATGTTGCATTTAAGGTAAAATTTAAATATTTTGTAAACAAATTGATATATGTATAATATAAAATATTTTTAGAATACTTATGTAAGCTCTGGTATAGCTAATACTTAAACATTAGTTGTTGAGTCTCATATGGAAGCATTTTACGTGCCTTCAACAGCCTCGCTTAATCCTGCATACAATACATTTAGTGTAGAATTTTACTCTTGGTCTAGAAGTCCTGGGGCATAAACAGCTCCATGGTTTAGAAATCCTCCTGTAGTTTTAAATCCTAGTACTGAATAATATGCTTGTTTTAGTGGCACAGGAACAAATCCGGGTTCCTTTCCTGATAATCCGATCAATTGGGATAATAATTGGTAAAATGAGCAAAATATAAAATTTGATTATGAATATCACAGGTAAATTTAAATATTTTTATTTACACATTATTTTTCATGCTTAAATACAAGCTATTTTGGGTGGGGGTTAGATTGATAAGTTAGTTAGATGTGATTTAAAACTAAGACAGAAAATTATCTGTTTTTAAATTATATAATTTTTTTAAATTAAAAACTACCCTTAAGATGTCTAAAAGTTTTAAAATTAAATTAAATAAATATTTAGAATTCTAATTTTTATTAAATGAATTATTTTTAAAGAAATAAATATAATGAAAAAATTAAATTAATGAAAATAAAAATATCATTTATCTAAATAAATTTGATATTCAAAAAAATTATTGTAAATTACCTTATTTTAAAAATGTAAATTAATAAAATTAAATATTTTTTTTATTTTTTTAAATCAATCAAAAAAAATATTTTGTAACGAATTAATTTATGAAACTAGATATAATGATGAATTCGTTCCATGCTTCACCACTCAGAGAGCTCCTATAAGAATGGATGTTATTGTGCCTGTAGCATTTGCCTCTCTTTATGGTACCACAAACTACCATATTTTTGATTTCTTTTATGGAACAGATGTCGTGATTCCAACACCTGTTGAATATCAAGATTATGTCTAAGATAAGCTTATTTGCTATGTGAATAATGATAGAGTTAAATGCACTAATGATAGTGTTAAAAATAAAATTAGGTTATACTTCCAAACATAAATTGCTGTTAATGGAATATTGTTTGTTTACATAACTGCATATAATACAAATGATATTACATAAGATGGTTTTAGCTATAACAATAATCACAATACAGGCTAATATCAATGGTTATATGAAATCACTTCATTTGGATCTGGATAAACTTATTATGGGTACACAACTCCATTCCCTATATTCTTTAATTCAAATGGTGGTATTGTTTGTCCTTTTAGAGGTATAGAGGCTGGTGGTCCAGCTGATTAATCAACAATCATACCAAATCTTCCTGTTGCTATTTGGTGGTGGCTTAGATTTGCTAGACCTGATATTATTGGTCTTACATTCAACTTTGTTTTTGTAGATGAAGATAGCAGGTAACTTCCTATGGCGGGTATAACCTTTTGGAATTTAGATAGTGGATCTTCTTATCCATGTTCTAGAGGTATTGCAGGAGGTCAAAGAAATCCTGTTAGATGTATTATTGAAAACGGAGATCCTACAGGATGGAGTACACCTATTCGTATTCATGTTTTTGATTTTAACTATTAAATGGGTAATAATGAAGTATTCGGTTTTCTTTTTGGTGGTTTGAATAATTTACTTGAATTTACAGTTGAAGCTTGGGGAGGAAGTGCAACATTTAATTAGCCTTATGGAAATTAGTTTATGGGTAGTCTAGTGTTCAATCAGTAAATTTTTTATTAACTTATTTAGTTTTTTATATTCAAAGCTCAAACTTAAATTCTAAATTATGAAAATGTTTTCATACTTTTTATTTTATTATCAAGATGGTGGGGTCCAACTTCATATTTTTGCTAAGGTAGCTGTGATCCTGCAACTTGTGCAAATTCTTAAAATAATTGCAATTACGTATCAAATGCAAATATGTTCCCTTCTCGCCCTGCATACATGGCTGGAAACTAGCTAACATTCTAGAACTTTTGCATAACTGGAACTTAAACTACTGTTCTAATAGAAGTTGTTATATAAAGTACATATATATTTTTGAAGATTCATTAATTAAAAATTTACAAAATTACAAAATAGAAAAACCTGTTTGGGATACAAGTTATGAAGAGCTATGCACAGTAGATTTCCAATTTAATGTTAAAGATATGTTTATTTTTGAATAATATACTTGGCAAGGAAATCCTACACAAAATAATTATGTGAAAAAATATTATCTTTACTATGATTTCTCAAATGGAAAAACACAATAGTAATTTTGTTTATTTTTCAAAAATATTTTTTAGTTTTAAACAATTTTTAAAACTAAAAGTAAAGTTAAAAATAATTAATTAATAAATTGAATTATATATTATAAAATACTAGATTATATTTTATAAAATAAATTTAACAATCTTATTAAAATATAGATATACTATGGGATACTTTAAATGTAAGCATTACAGAGAACCTATTATTGCTCACACTACATGCGGTGATGTAAATTATGCACCTGCTAAATGGTATGCCAGATACGAAACCACCACTCATTATATTTGTGAAAATGCTTCAAATAATGCTAGTTGTAATCCAAGTGGTGGTCAAAGGAATGAGTTAGTTGCTGCGTAAAATACTGTAAGTATAACTTAATATAATAATGGATGGGATTACAAAATATGGCATTATAATACATAAAATTGGTTAGTCTTAGCTGTAAAATTATCTGATATTATGAATTATAGTCTTGTTGGAGGAACAACTTATTCTGCTGTATTAACTATCACTTTAGACGGTGCTTATACTCAAAATACTGGCTCTAGACCCTATTCATGTTATATTATAGAGGGCTTAAGAATGTCAGATCCTAGATTTCTTGGTGCAGAACCTTACTGTAGTGTTGTATCAGATCCAAACGCTCCTGGTGTAGAAAACTATATGTTTATGATCACAAACTGGGATACAATAGTACAACAAGAATATGTCAGAATTTTATTTAATATGTAAGTATAATAAGTTATCTATGCAAATCCTATTGTATAATACATACCTGGTGCATACGGATCTTGGATAAATTCATATGCAAATATGGAGGCTTATAATACAGGATAAAATGGACACATGAATTCTAGAGATAATCCTACTTTATATACTTAATGGATGTGCGATTCATAAATGCAAAGAATGAATGTCAATTATTTTAGCTGGATAGGTGCAAATACTGTTTTAAATTTTGATGTTTTTGTTCCACCAATGGTAATTAACTTTTAATAAAAATAAATAAACATTTTTTATCTTATAATTTCTCAATAATTAATTAACTTAAAATAATTTAATTAATTTTCTAGTTATTTATTATTTAAATAGTTGAAAATTAGCAAATAATTTAAAGAGGATAAGTTTAAAATTTATTTTCTAGAATTTGTTAAGTATGAATAATAATAAAAATTTTAACTTTATTTTTGAAATATAAAGGTTTTTAAATTTACCCTCCTCTACTATAATATTTATTTATATTTTTTAAAATTAATTTTAAATAAATTTTATTAATTTTTTTTATAATAAATACCAAAATATTTTAAAAAGAATTGTGGTAATTTCCATTACGATGATGGTTATAATTGTGTTTACACTTAATGCATTTAGTTAACTATGTTTGGTATGTAAGACTTGTTTGTAGGAACACCTACTTCAGTCTAATGGGCAAGGAATGGAAATGTAGACCCTCTTTGCTAAGGATTTGGATTGTCATAATCTAAAGGTTATTTGATATGGACTTTTTGCTTTTCTCTTTCTTATCATGCCTGCATGCCAACAAGTAATATATTTTTACTTTATTTTTTATAAATATAAGATAAATGGAGAAATTAATATATTTAGAAGCTTTAAAATAATTTTAAAAAAATTAGATCCTGCAGGAGAAACTTGGAACTTTTAGATAACATTTGTAAATACATAAATCAGATTAGATCGAAATTTTTGGTGGGTACACATGAGAGCTTATGAAACTGATTCAAATGTTCATGGATGGCCTTGGTCTGATAGTTGTGCATGGCATTGGGGTTGTGAAATGTTCTGTGTTGATGATGAATATGTAGAGAACTTTTAAGTTGGAACTAATTTAAGTGTTTAATAATTGTCAAGCACATTAAATTCAATATCAGAAGTTGATTTTACAATTACTGGTTTATTTGAAGCAGTCGGATTAGATGTTGGAGTAAATAGAATATTAATTATGCAATTTAAAGGCCCAGATTGGATAGATAATCCTATTTATAATACTCAATATACTCTTTAACAAATTGATTGTCTTTGTTAAATTAACGGAGGACCCTTCTAGTAAAGTACCTGTGTAAGAAGAATTAGATAAACTGTTGCAGGTAGAGTTTATGATCCTGTAGTACTCTTTTACTTCTCTGCTGCTACTGGTAAGCATTTTAAAAATATTTTAATTCAGGACAAATTGATATATTTAATTAAAATAATTACCTTAATTTATTAATTTTTACTTTCTAATAATTTTTTATTAGTTTTATTTTAATAATTTTGAAGAAATTTTTTAAAGATAAAGTTTAATTAAATTTTTATTGATTTTATATTAAAATATAAAATCTGTTGTATAAAAATAAATATTTATTATAATTATTTTTAAATATATTTTAAAAGGATCTACAGTCCGTTGTTCTATTCCAGAAATAATTATTGGCTCAACTAATGCTTAAGCAAGATATTTATCATTTAAAATAATTAGACCTTCTATTTATGAATGGTATGGTAAAAATGGTGAGTAATTTAATTCTAGAATAAAGACGGATTATACTTTTGTTATTACAGGAAATGCGTTTACTAATGATTTAAATATATTTTATGATCCTTCTGTCTTCTACATAGGTAGTTAAACTACTTAATTATTCGTTGGCTACTATGATTTATAAGTTTAAAATATTAATAATTTAAATTAACCTTATCTTTACTTTAGACATGCTGATATTGGGCCATTAATGACAGCTGAATTATGTTCAGATGCAGGATTATGGAATAGTGGATATAATAAGTTTTATAATTTACACTCTAAGGTTTTAATTTGTTAGAGAATAAGTAGTGCTACTACAAATGCAGTTATAGGTGCAGGTAAAAATCTTTATTTTGAATAATGGAAATCTTAGACTACTTCTGATTATTTTTACTATGTTTATGCTTACTAAAACGGATAATTAATGTAATAATAAACTTCAGCTCCCATACCTAATGTAAATTTTTAGCCTATCAATTCTAATGGTTTCTAGGTGTTGCATTTCTTCTACTATGATTAGTACCCCTAAGATAAAGGTATTTTCGCAATTTAAGTAGGTTTAAGAGGCTTCCTTTGGCGAGAAACAAGAGATGGTGGTAGATTAGAAGTTTGGTTGCCAAGATCTCAGGTTACAGGCATTACTCAAAGTAATTTATTTAAAGAATAAATGTAGAATTTTTAAGTATTAAATATATTTAGTTTATTAAAAGAATGCAAACTAAATAAAAAGCTTAAAAAATATAAATTATTTTTTAGAAAATAATTAACATCTTTTATGTTTTTATCAAATTTAATAAAATTTTATTTATTTTTAGAAACATTTTTTATTTCATTTATTCGAAATATTTTGAAATAAATAAATAATTATGATTAATTTAAAATTTCTTGAACTATTTTTAATTAAATTAGGTTGTACAGCGAGAGTTGAAAAATAATTTCAATATGTTTTATGGTGCTATGTTGATAATAGAGATGCAAATAATTGGATTTTAGTAGTCAATAATTTGTTTACACCATTTTAAACTCCAAATTTTATAGATATTTACTTTTTTATGACGAATCCTTCTGGAGCAGCCAATAGAGTCATAAACTATACAGTTAAATTTTACTATAATTATTAATCTGATTCAGATTATAAGATCTAGCTTTAAGATACTTATACTTAAACAGATTTTAACTTTGATGAATATGATGCAGGAAAAATAAGAATTCCTCCTTCAATGTCTTACTTCTATGGATTTAGAGTCAAATAATTTATGCAAAATTTTTATGAGCTAAGATATTATGTTAAATATCTTACTCAAAAAGTATGGTATCATACCTCTTAGTACATTTTACTTTATAATTTTATTAATTTTAATAAAATATTTTCATTATTAAAAGAATTTATAATTTTGATGGTTGCGCAATGCCTGGATATGATTGCAATGGAAACCTTGATGTAAGAGTTAGAGAACACGATACAGTTATCTTAGGTAGATACAGGTATCTTGAAACTAACTATTTTTTATGGTTAAATTAATTATTTAAAATAAAGGGAAATAGAGGATAGAAACAGAGGAGATTTAGGAAATGGATTCCAAATAAATTAATCTAATTACAGACCTTGGAACTAAAATGCATTTTTAGAAATTATAATTTCTTAAAGAAATTTTAATTCTCATATCGGTTTATGGAAACAAAATAGTGCTTATTAATATGATATGATTAGAGTTGTTGATACTGCATAAGCTGCGTAATACAATTTTAAATAATTTTATTTTTAATTTACAGATTAAATGAAATAAACACTTTTTCTTTTAACAGAATAACCGCTAAAAATAATGACCAACAATAATGGACAAGATATATAGACAAATCTACTAATGTTTAAACAGATGCACTTTATTTAAAATATTTTTATTTCACAAATTAAATACATTAACAGCCAACATCTTTCTAAATTGCAATACTCTTTAAGTATGGATGTAATGTTGATTACCCAAGAGCATACTTTGAGCTTAAATTCCCTATAATGGCTGTTGCAAATATTCCTGGAGCTGTTTAAGGAGGATTTATTCCATGTTAAATTTCGCTTATATTAGAGTAAAATCCTAATAGAATAAATTCAGCTAGATGTAAAGTCTTTGATATAGACAGTAAATTCATTTAAAATATCAAAAAAGTTTTAATAAAATTAATTTTTTTATTTAAGCATCTTCGTATAAGGGTTTAATGGTAAGAATAGAAGAAATTAATTAGTTTGCAGCAGGATCTCTTTTGACATTTGCATTTGATGATTGGGTGTTGCCAACTTCGACTAATTTATATACTGCTATGGATATAGAGTTTAACTTTTTCATGGGTTGGACTGGATCTTAAACTTTAGAATATAATAGATATTATTTACTTCTCAAAGAAATGATTCTAATTGATGGTGTAAATAGCTAAATTTGGAATAATGCAAATATTGGTAATTATTTTAATTATATTATTTTTTTTATAATTTTTTTAAAATTCATAAATTAACAATTACTTTTTTAATACTTATATTTAGGTCCTTAACAACTAAATCCTCCTAATAGCTACCAATATGGTTAGTAAAATGTTGAATATGATAATAATGTAATAAATAATTGGCCTTAAACTACAACTGGGTATAACCCAATTTGGAATACTGCTGCTTCTCCTAATACTGCAGGCTAAAAGGTATATTAATTTTTTAGATAAAAAATATTTTAATTTGTTAAAAATAAGATGAGACTTATCTACTACCATGGCTTTGTTGGTGGAAACAACTATCCTGACACTCTAACATATTTTGATTCCAACGGATAACTTACTCTTTTGTGGTTTAATAGACATACTAATTCAGCTTACATATCTGCCCCTAAATTTTAAGCAGCAACTACTTCTGTTACAATATCTATAAAGAATGCTGTAAATCCATACCCATACTAATAGAATAGTTGGAATTCAGATGGTAAAATAAATTACTAGTTATTTATGGGTTAATATTGGAATTTTGATGGTGATGGATTCAGATAAACGAATATTGGTGAACTAGACCTATCTTCAAATGCTCAGTGGTCTTAGTATATAAGAACAGCCTCTCAGATATATATGGACATCAATAATTCAAACCTGGTATCAATTTGGATTTTTAAAAGCTTTTTCAATTATATATTCAATCTTTGACAAATTTTATTTAATAAATAGATTGATGTTGTGCCTACTTACAGTTATGCAAGTGGATAATCTATTACTATGAGATTTAAAATCAAGAATTAAATGTCAAATGCTGATATGTTGAATTAGCAGATATCATATCTGTAATTCTCATTTACGGGAGGTGTTAAATTAATAAGAAAATGCTATATCCAAAGTCAAGGATAGAATAGCAATGTTTATATTTATAGATATGCAGAATGTGTCATAGGGTATAATGGTAATAATTATATTCTTACTTGGTATAATATTGCTTAATGGGATACAACACAACCTTATTTGATGTTTGTAGAAATGATTACTAATAACCCCACTATTGTTTACACTGTTTCTACTGTAGTTTCTAATGGAAATGTTGCTTTTTATAATTCATATACAGTTCCTTTTGCATAATTTAGTAGCAGTCATTTTAATTTTGCATATTATAGATTCACTGAAGCAAAATACATCCCAAATTATTTTGAGCTTTAAAATAGATAACTATATTCAAATTAAGCTACTTTAACAACTTGGAGATTAAGATTTAGATTTGTCTTAGATGTCACTTTAAGCTATGTACAAACTACTACTTATATAGATCCTATAACTAACGCTGATTATCTTCAGATAATGTTCCCTCCTTAATAAGTAACTGCTTACATATAAACAGATCCTACTTAATGGCTTATGTGTTATTTCGTTCCAGAAATATCAATTTACGATAAGATAGGTATGTATATATAAATAATATGCTATTTTATTTTTAGCTACCATAAAATAATCATATTTTAATATTAAATTTAATAGGTCTTCCATTCTATTCAAAATGTTAATTAAATACAAGTGGATCACCTTACTATTATATTTTAACTGCTCCTCGTGATGTTTTGTAAAAAGGAGTATCATATTTAGTACACATAAGAGAAAGAAGAATTTAAGGAGCATCTTTTAATCTTCCAGCTACTCCAACAAGATCAGAGTTTGTTTGGTAGTGTTATAGTCCTATCTCTACAACTAATCCTTCATATGATACTTTTATAACAAAAATAACAAATAGATTTTTAAAGGCTAAGATTAACCACTTAACTACTACTTCTTTAGATTATGATGTAGCTGAAATTACATTTACACCTTCCTTCCCATTAAGTCAAAGTACTGAAACATATCTTCAAGTTGAAATAGATAGTATTTACTTTTAAGTAGCAGGACAGAACTTCGAAGACTTTGATATAAGAAATTCTTACAACCATGATGGCTTAGGAGAATTCATTAACGGTTAATCTTTCTCTTATCTAATGTATCCTGTTTTTCCTACAGGATATGCTATTGTAAATTTCGGTCAGCATAGCAATTTCTTTGCAAATATAAGAATTATGCTTGTTTAAGGTTAAGACTTAGTTGCAGGAACATAATATATATTTAAAATACCTATGGTCAGAAATCCTCTGCTTTAGCACACCTCACTATCATATAAAATATCTACAATATAAATTAACTCTATTGATTAGCGTGTGTTTACTTTGGAATAATACTGGTTTATTAATCATGCATATGTTGATCCCGTTCATACTGATATGACTAGCGCCAACTTCCAAATGAATTCGATAAATAACTATGTATAGTAAAACACTATGGATTTAAGTGTTAAATTCAATTATAATATTGCTTCACCTTAAAGAATATTATTAAAGTGGGATAATAACAATCCTAATTCAATTAATAGGCTTCAATTATTGACTATCACTATTTCTGGCTGTATTGTTGAAGTATTCCCTACCATATATCTTATAATGATAACTCCTACAAGCTATTCTTCAAATGCATGGTCAGTTATGAGTTTAGGAACCAATTTTATTTCAAATTATTATGTTACTGCTTATGGTTTCTGGTATGTATATATATGCAATAATTCTTTGACACAATATTTCTATAATCCCACAAATTAGTGGTTGAAATAGCTTACAGATTTAAACCCAAAGAATTTCTAATATCTGGTAGGTTACTAAACAATTAATAGTGTGTGCCAATATAGACTGACAATTAACACTCCTTAAACTATCCCAAGAGGAGGTTACATTTAAATAAACCTTTCAAATTAGTTAAGCTCATATGAAAATCTTTGCTACACATTAACAATTTTCCCACTTATTGATCCTACATTACCTCAAAATGCTTTGTATGGTTCATTAAATTGCTAAAAAGCATCTAGCAATTCATATATTATTTCAGGTTTTGATTAATATAACTAAGCCACATAGATTAATGTTATCCTATATCTTAAGAATGTAAATAGCGGAGCTACTGTTAATATTTAAAGTGTAGCTATTTATGGTACATAAAATCCTGTAAATATTATAGCAACTTCTCAACCAGTTCCTTAAACTGTTGTGTATGCAAATAATCCTGGTATGATTTAATATGACATAATTGATTACGTTACTTATCCTCTATATGCTAAAACCTGGCAAAGATTCGATTTCTTATTTATTCTTCGCTCCCATGATCTACGTAAATAAACTTTTTCTTATTAAACTATTTATTTACTTTTTTATTTTAAAATGGAATAGTCATAAATCAAAATTTCCAACTCAAATTAACTCTTCCAACTGGCTGGTAAGTAGCTTCAGGAAGTAGAATTGACATCAAAGGAAGATACAAAGTTAATGATCCTTAATAATTCTAGTATAACACATATCCCGTTCCTCCTACTATTAATAAGGATTGGACAGCTTCAAAATACTCATCAGAACCAAATAAAATGGTATTTAATATTAATGTGGATACCCCTCTTCTATCTCATTACTCAATTCCAAAGTAAATTGAGTATATTTTCTCTGTCTAAACATAAAGAGCTGATATAGCTTTCAATGAAGGTCTTTATAATTAAGACTTTGGGCTTTATAATTTCTTCTTAGAAGCTTGGGATAATACAACTCCTCCAGGTACACTTTTAGAAAGAACATACAATGAGGTTTATGTTCATCCTTCAGAAGATACTGCAGATACTTTTAGAGCATCAGTTTTAAATACTGCTGCTGGAGAAAAAACAATTATCAGATTTACGTTTACAATGAATTATAACTAAGCTTAACCAGGAGATTAAATATGGATTGAATTTTAAACATTTGACAGACTCTATGCTGTTTTCAAAGATGATTTAGGTCTTGGTTTTTCTGATCCTATATCCTCAACAATAGGATGTTCAGAAAATACTGGTTTTAATTAAATATCTAGTAATAGATTAGTTTGCAATATTTTCAAAGGTAACCATGCATAAGACTATCCAAGAGGTAAACCAGCTGTGATTAAAATTCCTGTAAGTAAGAATATAATAAAAGGTGAAAAAATCGATTTCTTTATTGCTTATATTGAAAACCCTCATATTGTAAATTAAGTTGCTGGTATAAAGCTAAGTATAAGAAGAAGCTGTAGAGATGATTATCCTGCTTTCCACTGTATTATGTATCATGCAGAACATCAGTATAGAACAACAAATCCTATCCCTTTATCCAGTTATCTAAATGCTGGTACATTCACAGCAGTACCTAACACAGTTACCTTATCAGCATCTCATTTCTTTACTATAACTCCAACTCAAAATATTAATCCTCTATAATATATTTTGATATAATATCCTTCAAATCATATTAATAAAAACACTTGTACCACAACTGAAGGAATGTGCATAGAATTTCCTCAATATAACTGGGTAATTAATTAAATATATAAATAAAAGATTATATTTTTTAATTTTGAATCTTACTTCTACAAATAATTTATTATCAAAAAACCTTAAATTTGTTCAATAAATGTTAATTTTATATTAAATATTTTTAATTAATTGATAAATATTAGGTATTGTTCTAAACAAATGCAATCATAAATGCTAACGTATAAAGCTCAATTGAATTAGATAATATGATAAATGGTATATTCAGAAGAAATCCTATTCCTACAAATTATTTCTTACTATAGGTTTTTAGTGGTACTGGTATAATTTCTCAACCATTCAAGATTACTCATAATTACTATGACTATTACATGATAAGTAATTAATTAAACCCATTTTTTATTTGTTTTATTTTTTTAAAAATTTTAAAAATAGATACTGTTGGTCAAGTACTGAACACTTAAACTTATGATCCTATTAGAGCTACAACTTCTTTATTTTTAAAGGAAGGATATTTAAATATAGCATAATTAGATGTATTAAATATGGATATAGAATCTCAAATAGCTTATTACAGATTAGAAAAACCTTCATAAATAAGCTAATATACTTTGAATTATTGTAATGCAACTCTGACTATAGTTCCACCTACTCAAAGAAAACCCTATCCATTAAGATTCGATTGTGAGGTACACCCTCAATATATTCTTCTGATACGTACTCAGTATTTCCCTGATTGGACAACACCTTTTGCTACTTATAACCTTCGTATCTACTTTGAATTTGTAATAGATAATTAGGTGCCTCCACAAGGAATACCTCCTGGTCCAGCAGATCCATTTTTATTCTATGGTTGTGTTTATAGGTGTGAAGATCTTACAAGTCCATTAAATAACTTAGATTACTATCATGTCACAAAATCAATAATTCCATGGAGTATTTCCTACTACTAACAACCTGATTTAAAGACAGCTGGTTTTTATACTTAATCTTTCAATGATAGATAAGCTTCAATAAATGATGATAATGTGAGCATTTATATGCTGATTAAACCAAATTCCAATAGTTGTCCCATCACAACACTAGTTTTTACTATTTCAGATGATTTCATTTATCCTTAGGCTCTTTAATTAGATAGTTGTACTGTTTAAGGTATTTTTAAATATAATATTAAATTCTAATTTTTACTCACTTTTTCAAAAAATAATCAAAAAACTAAGATATTATTTTTATTAAATAAAATTGTTTTAATTTTATAAAAGGCAAGAATACATTACAAGTAACAAGTTGTTCATTAGCTAGAAGAAATGGATAAACAACAGTTACTTTAACCCTAGCGTAGGCTCTAGGAACCCTTGCATAAATAATAACTCTAGCTGATTCAAATGGCAATAATTTGTTTACAGCTCCACCATACCCTGGAACTTATGTATACCCAGTAAAATTAGATATGTATTGTGGTGCATAATTAGCAGAAACATAATAAACAAATATTACTAATGTTAGAGGAGCAGAGATAAATATAGCTTATCTCAAAATTATAAACTCCCTTGATTCATTAGTTAACCAGCTTTATGATATCGAATTCTAAACGGGTTAATATGCCACTCCAATAGGTTATAATAGATAATCCTCTTCATCTATAATATCAAATAATTAAGAAGTATATAGTTAAATAAACATAGTATTTGAATGGAATGGTGATGGTTACACAATCCATCCTGGATATGCATAAGATCTTGGAATGAACTAATAAAGCGGAACCGAAGTTGGGTGCGCAGTTAAATAAGGACTTACTATTAATAATGGTAATAGATTAATCTGTAAAATATATAACGGTAGTGGAGCAATCAACATGCCTTACATTTAAGTGACAGGTTATGAACAGATACCTCCAAATACAAAAATTGTAACTAATAAATTTATTTATAAATAATTCTTTGTTTAAATTTTATATTTATTAATAGGGAATATTAATAACTAACATATAATCAATATCTTCTGGATTGTACACAACTGTTTAAGTAGGAGTATAAGTTGTAAATCCATAACTTAGCTCAACGGCTTACTTCTATAATTTAAAAGCATATGTCCCAGATTTAACTACACCTCTTAACACTGTCACAACTAATTCAGCTACTTTAGTAGTAACTGGAAATAACTAAGTTAACTCATTTTCGAACTATTAGTTCACTTTGTAGACAAACTCATAAATTATAAAAACTACCGATTATATTGGTTTTGCATTCCCTCCTAATTTTATAAACACAATAAGTTATGATCCTTCACAAATAAGTTGCACTAATTGTGGTTAAATTTATGTATTCCCAGGATCTAGTATGATCTATATTCAACCAAATGCACCAATTAGTCCATCAACAACTGTAACATATAATCTGAATGGAATTCCCAATCCTAATTACGCTATTTAAGGTAGCGTTAATGTTTAGGGATTTACTTTTATTAATAGAAAAATAGATGGATATTACAATTCTTAGTTTAATGCTAATTTCGTCCCAAGTAACCAATTTACTTCTGCTATTGTAGAAGCTAGTTCATAAATTGGAGGTGATACAGGTGTTACTTATACTTTTACTTTTGTCCTTGGGCATACAGTTCCCCCTAATGGATCTATTTCTATTGATTTCCCATAGGCTTTATACAATAATCCTTAATAAATGGCAATACCATTAGATTGCTCTTTATAAGGAGACGTTTTTACTTAATAAAACTAATCTTATTGTAAATTTGTTTCTCCCAATCGACTTGCTGTCATTCTTGTTAACACAAGTCTTTCACCTATTAACTCATATAAAGTAATACTTAAAGGAATAACAAATCCAAATATTAGCTACCAAAATTCATAAAGCTCCAATAAGTTCATTTTCTCTTCATAATTCAGTTAAAACCCTGTATTAAATCAAATAATTGCTTAAAACTCTGCTCCTCCTCCACTTTACTACATAACATCTATTAAGAAGTGTAGTCTAAATGTAAATCCTTCGATAATTAATACTAAGCTAGAATCCTTCTATTCATTTAGCTTCCTTTGCTCTTCTTATATTAAATACAAAACAACTGTCTAAATAATTTTACCAAATGAATATAGAGTAGGAAATAGTATTATAGATTATACTTGCTCATCATTTGAACCTACTACTCTATATACTTCTCAATGTACTTTAAATGATGTGTAAGGGTAATGGGTATTATCAGCAACTCTGAGAAATATCACTTAATCATAACCTTTCACTATTAATATTAAATTAAACAATCCATAAATACCAAATAGTGCTTATCCATTCTCTGCTTAATTCTATTCTTATAATAGCATGTATACATAAACAGATAACTCAGGAAACTGTTATGCAAGTATAGTGTAGAATAGCTAATTAATTGATGGAAATAGTTAGGATTCAAGCAATTAGATAAGGTTATAAAATGTTCCTATAAATGCAGCCCTACCAGCTTTCTATATATTCTAAGTAAAAAAATAATATAAATTTAATTTTAAATGTGAATTTATTAAATATATCTTTTTTCAATTATATTTTTTTAATTTTTAAAAATAATAAACAAAAGACTCCTAATGTGAACAGCATTTAGAATATTGTATCAACTCAAATAATTTTCCCTAACTAATTTTAAGCCAGTTTAGGAGTTAATTTAAAATGTTTTATTTACTAGTCTAATGATGCTAATTATTAATTTGGTATTGAAAATATTCTTCAACTTAAGGTGAAAAACAGTTAAACTTCTTAAGCATTATTAAGTGTCCCTTGCTCAGTTATATTTGATTTCACAATAGGTATATTTAATAATTATTTTAATTACAAATATAACAATATTTGTTAAACAATAGAAATTACTGGGGTCACTAGTTTATTTAGTTCCTCTCAATTTGCTTGGAATTACATTTTAATTTAAAATGTATTTAATCCTGGTTAATTCTACCTTGATAACTATCAGTAATTTTATTTTATATTGATTTCATTTTTAAATCCCCCTTCCTTCGCAAATTTCATAAAAATATTATATTTATATATAAAAAATAAAAACCAAGGATGCAGTTTTTAAATAATTGGTAATTATAATTTATTTATTTTAATAAAAATTTAGGATAACTCACAAATAAGGAAGTCTAGCTCTCTGGGTATTTTATGGTCCTTTATATTACAAGATAACTGATGTACCTAAGCAGCTAGATATAAAGAATATTTACCCAACCAAGAATTCCACCTCTGTATACTCGCCTTATGTTTTCTAGACAGAGGTTATATATTGGTTGAAAACAAATATTAGAATGGGTATTATTGTAGATTTACCTGATTAGTTTGATATGTCATAATAATAAACAAATATCACATGCTTTAGCTCTATTTCATAGTCTCTAAATGTTTAATGCAATTTATATAATAACACAATCTTAGCATAGAAAAATTTGACAACTATTGATGACATTTTGTAGATGCTTTATGTTGATTCACTAATAAATCCAAGTAGCGTAAATCCATGCTCAGATCCCAAGATTTAAAATCCTAATTTCTAAATCTCCTTAGCTGATCTTTCTTCTAACGAAATTCTAGCAACTTAAGTAAATGTTTCTTTATTGTTTGAATTTATTATATTTTAATTCGTTCTTTTATATTATATTTATTAAATTATTTTCAATGAATTTAATTTAGTTCTCTAATAAATAATTCTGCATTAAATATATTGATGATCTTCTCTATATTAAAATTAATGGGCCAAATGATGTCACTATTGGATCATCATACAATTATCAAGTAAAATAAAAATATTATGAATATTTTCAAATAACTTTAAATAAATTTATTAATTTTAGATATAAATATAAAAACCTGCTAATATTCTTAAATTAATTCCTACATACGATAACATTTAATTTGAACTCGTTCCTGATGTTTTCTTGTTCTAAAATTATTCTTTACCTGCTGTTTTAAACTTTAAGCTTAATGTTAAATCATCTGCTGTAGTAGGACCTTATGTTATAAGCTTAAAAAAATACGAAATTAGAAATGGTTATTATTCTCAAGCAGGAGATGAATATTAACTACCTCCAATTATAAAATTGAATGTTAATAATAATACTTCTCTTTAGAATCCAAACTTTGTAAACATTCAGTATTTCACTTAATATTCATTAGGTGGAGTTATTACAGCTTATGTAACTATTCCAAATCCCCCTGCTTAAAATATGTATCTTGTAATTGATGCCACTAACTCTACAGTAAAATATATTTATATTAATATTTAAATTAATTTATTGTTTTAAATAAATAGAACGTGATTGTTAATCCAACTAAACTCTTGATAACTCCTTAAACCACATCCTTGAATTATACAATATAGTTTAATTCTTCTAAGATTCTAGCTCCTGTACCAATTTACTATTCGCTTGTTTCAGACCAACCAATATATCATAAACTGAATACTAATGTGGCCTATCTTATTTCTACTTTAAGTGACTCCTAATAAGGTTTTAAGGTTGCTAAATTAGAGCTTACAAACAACTTACCAGATAGTTCTTATTACAAAAATGATGTTGGTTAACAAATAAATTCAACCTAATACAATAATCCTAAAATTGCTCCACAAATTTTTAACATAACGACTGCAAATTTAACAGAAAATTCAGCCACATTAAATATAATCACAAGTGAGACTTGCACGTTACAATACATGCTACTTTATAAAAACTCAATAATGCCTACTGCCCCACAGATCCTTTCTTAAGTATATCCTAATGGAAAAATGTAAGGTACTGGCTCAGGATAATCAGATAAATACTTCCCAGAAGCAATTGATTATACAGCTTAAATTACTTTAAGTAACTTAAATTTCTAGACATCATATGATATCTCTTTTGTATGCTTTAATGGCTTAGGATAATCAGATGTTGTTAGATATTAATTCACTACTTCTACACTACAAAGTGGAGCCATACTACATTTAACATTAACTCAAAACACAGACCCTACTCTTTTACTGTAATAACTTTCTGAAGCTTTAAGAGTTAATTTAAATGACTTAGCAATTATTACCTCCGGCTAGATTTTACAAAACTAAGGAAACAGAACTTAAAATACATTATTCTCTTATGAAATTGCAATAGCTCCTCAGGCAAATGGTTTTGACATTTATTCTTATTTGTAAGATATGGTATCTTCAAACTAAGCCAACTTCTTAAGCTTAATGAAATCGTATGTAACAGGATTTTAAACATACAGAGTAGAACCCTTTGCTAGAAAATTTATGAATAGTATGTCATAAGTATAAGATATGATCCCAGTCATCTAAAATGTATAGTTCTATTCTCTTAACGTTTCAGTCAAAGCATGGGATAACTCAGTTGTCTATGGTATGGTTCTTTTAGATAATAACTAAACAGTAGTTTCTCAGCAAATTATCTTAGGATTAGATCAGACTAACAATCCAATTCCATAATATTGGTCAAATAGCGCAATTTCAAATAGTTCAAATTCTAACATAGCAAATCTCTACTTTGATAACCTTATGGATGGAACACAATATAGACTCTTCTTAACTGCTACAAATTATATGCCATTCTCATCAAATTTATACTACCGCTTACCAGATAATCAATATATCTCACTTAATTTTACAACTCCATTCAATTACAGTAAATTATTTAAATTAAAATATTATTTTGCTATTAGAAATAGGAATTTATAATTTTTAAACTAAAATAAAAATTTAAACTTATTTTTTAATAAATTTAGATTTAAATAGATGTTAGATGCTTGATGAAGTAAGGTCATTTGACCCTAAGCTCTCATCAATTTTAGAGTCTAGATTTGAGACTGATGACGATTATGGATATTGCATAAGCCAATTTATAAAAAATAAAACCTAATAAACTAATTGATATAAATTTATTTTATCAATATTTTAATTCATACATTTATTTTATTGTTTAGAAATAAAAATTTTTTTAATAATTAGAATTTGTTATTAATTTAAGAAAAGAACAAATATATCAAACAAAATTAGTGTCTATATTTATTATTTTTGCAAGTTTGGTCATCTTCTAAAATAAATTTTTAGGAAAAAAAGAAATTTATACTTCAGAAGTTTTTATAATGCTAAAAAATAATTAGAAATTTTTTCTTACACTTTTAAATACCCCCGTTTAAAAATTGGTCTATTTTATTTTTGATTTAGAAGCAGGCTCTGTGTTACCAAATCACATGGGACCCCTATATTTATGAATTTATTAAGTAAATATTTTTTTTGAAATAAATTTATTAATCTTACATATAAAACTAAATTTATCAGAACACAATTTTTTTAATTATATAATTGGATTATAACAAAATAAATGAATATTTTATTAATATAAAAATGTATTGATAAATAAATAGAGATAATTAATTATTTTTAAGAGCATCTACCAAAATTAAATAAATAGCAATAGTTATCTAATTTTTATAACTGTGATGCAAATGTTAATTATTTATTTATTATTTTAAATAGTCTTTTTCTGAAAATGTTTAAACTGAACACAAAGTATTATTTTTTATTTCCAATATTATTATACTTTTCAAACATGTGTTGTTTTTTTGATTAAATAGTTAATTATATTTTTTATACAATATTAATTAAATAATTTGCATAGAGTATAATTAATATAAATAAATTCTTTTTAAAGTAAAAAAATGATCACCCAAAAATACTACTTTTCCAGCCTAGAAGATGTATACAACTTTTTCAATCAAATTTAATAACTTAAATATTATTTTTTGTATAAAAAGTTTTTAAACTCTTCATTTTCACTTCATAATGATATTGAAATTGACCTAAGGTAGAAAAAAATATGAAAAAATACAATTTATTTTTAAATATGATTGATATTTATTGGTTGGTTTTTTTATTAATAGTTTTTTTATTTTAATTAAATATTCTAATACTTTAATATAAGTATTTGTACATTTATATTTAAAGCTAAAGCTAAATCAGTGAAAAAGGTTTACTAGATCTAGGCTCTGCTTTGAAAAATTGCACTAATCTCTCATCAATAACCCTGAATTTAATGTAAATTAGCTTATTAAATAAAAGTCAAATTTTTAAATTAAATTTTAAACTAAATTATATTTGGTAAAATAAAATTATGACAAAAAATTTTTAGCATTTTAAAGTTATTTCTTTAGTGCTTTTTTGGACTAAACACGTTATTAAAAAAATTAAATAGAAGCTAAATTAGTGATGAAGATCAAAAATTGCTTATTTCTGCTTTAGACTTTAGTGCTAATCTTTAGAGATTAAAATTATATTTAGCGTAAAGAAGTCTTATATATTTTTTATATTTTAAAAAACTATATTTGCACAAATTGAGATGTATGAGGGAATATATTTAATAAAATATAATTTCATGAAGAGTAATAGATTTTTAAAACTATTGTTTAAAATAAAATATTTTATATTTAACCGCCTCCTGCCCCCTTAATTAAATTACTTTTTTTATTTGTTATTAGTAAGATTAAATGTAATTAATTTAATTAATAGCTATAATCAAATTTATGATGAAAGTATTAAAGATTTGGGATTTGCTCTTAAAAACTGTAATCAACTTTCTACATTGACTCTCGATCTTAGGTAAAATTGCTTGTTAATCCATACTAACTAATTTGAATAATTTTTATTTACTAACAAATTCATATATATTATTCTTTTAAATTAGATTTTAGAATTTTAATATAGCCAATTATTAATGTTAATAAAAATTTTATTAAATATAAAATTAAAATAATAATACTTTTAAGAATTTAATTATTTTACAACTCCAAAAATAATTAATATATAATATAAAAATAGCTAAAATCAAATTTTTGATGAAGGACTATCCATTTTAGGTTCTATCTTAGCTAATTTTTCTAATCTCTCTATATTGACACTTGATTTAAGGTGATTAAAGCTTATTTTTTCTCGATTTTTAACAAAATTAACATACAAATAACAATTAATATAATTATAGTTTAAATCAATTATTTGCTTATTTTTTAAAATAGACTTCTAATTTATTTATGTATATATAATAGTGGTAATTAATTTAGTGATGAAGGTATTTTATAATTATGTTCTCCTTTATAAAACTGCACTAATCTCTAAAGTTTTATACTAGAACTGTAGTAAAATATTTTTTTAATGTTTATTACCTAAGGCTTACAATAAAAAATTACTTTCATTTTCTTTTTGTTATTATTTTTTATATTGAATAATTGCTTGCATAAAATTAAAGTGATAGTTAAATTGGGCCATAGGGTTCTTCTGATTTAGGAAATTCATTAATTAAATGTAAAAATCTTTAGAATTTAACCCTCAATCTTATGTAAAAAATGTTTTGCTTAAAAATCTTATGCATTTAAAATATTTTATTGGTTAGTCTGAATTAAAAAGAATTTTATAAATTTAATTATGCTTAACTATATGAATTTTATCAAAAATTTTTAATTTATTATTTAATTTACTTTAAATAATACAAATTTTTATTTAAATTATAGTCAAAACGAAATTGGGGATATAGGTGCATTAAGCTTAGGTTAAGCTTTAGTTAAATGCAATAATCTATAAGTTTTGGCTTTAGACCTTAGGTAAAATTAATTTTTTTGCATTAATAAGAAGCTTTGGAAATAAAAATATTAAAGTTAATTAATTATTATTATATGAATTTAATAAAATATTTTATATTATTTTTTTACTGTTTATTGTTTGATAATGGTATTTTTACTTTTAAATAACTTACAATTATTTATTCTCCATATTTCTTTATTAAATGTTAATCTTTTATTGTTTGAAAGTTATAATAATATAAGCTCTCAGGGTGCATTAGATTTAAGTTTTTCTTTATCAAACTGCTCTAATCTCTTCAAATTAATACTAAATCTTTAGTATATTCATATTTTATTTTATTTCATTCTTTCACAATTTAATAAAATTAATTTATTCTTTCTTTATCTGACGACATTTTTATTAAATTTTATTTTCATATTACTTTTCTCTTTTAATTTTCTGTTTGTTTTAAAGATAAATATATCTACTTTTGATATGAAAAAGTTAAAACAAAGTAAGTGGAAAAGAAGCTTTAGATTTAGTATCTTCATTAGCAAAATGCACTAATCTCTTAAATTTGTCATTAAATCTTTAGTAAGAATATTAACTTTAATTAATTCTTTTCATATATTGTAAAGTGATATTTACTTACCTCAAATAATTTATAGATCTAATTAGATTGATGAGTCATAAAAACCCAAGATCTCAGTAGAAATTTTAAAATCAAAGAAATTAATAAATAAACATATTCATATTTGAATATTACACATAAAAAATTTAGATTTTTTTTAAGTATTTTATTTTATATCAGTTTTTAAAACAAATTAAACACTATTTAAAATTAATATTTAAAAATTATGCTAAAATATTTTTTGAAATTCTTCATGCATTCATGAATATGTTCATAATAAAAAATATTAAAGGATTGAAAATATAAAATTATCTTAAATACAATCATAATTACTCTTCATTCTATCAGGCTTGATAATTCAGAATTTTATTTAATAATTTAAAATTTTAATAGTGTAAGTAAAAAAGATTAGTTAGATGCTAATTATTTTGAAGTTGACAATTTCATAAATGATAAATTTATACAAATCCTTTTTAAGCTTAGCTTAAAATTTAATGTAACTAAATAAATAATAGTAATAATATATTCAAATTTAATTATGTGTTAATAATATTTTTTAATTTTTAAAGGCTTATTTAAGTAGAATTTATATTATAATTTTTTAATTAATCATACTTAATAGCTTATTTACTAGATATAGTTAATAGTAAAATTTATTATTATTTATTAAAAAAGTAGTGACACACAAAATTTTGTAATATAAAATATTTCTTTAAAGCCTTAATAATAACAAAAGCTGTTTAAAATAAAAATTATTTAGAAATCATTTTGCTGTTTATATTTTAGAACAATTATAAGACATAAAATTTTATAATTTGATTTTATTTAATGTGTTTAAGTTACTTATTTAAATACATAAAGACTATTTATTAATAATAAATATTGCGGATTAATTGTTTTAATCAATACTGTGCAATTATTTTGCATTCAAAAACGAGTGGTTAATTAATTTTAGTTTTTATTTTACATTTTTTGTGAATATTTTGTTTGGTAAATTGGATTTATCTTATAGTAAATTAATGGTATATATTAATCAAATTTATTAATTTTGATCTATTCTAAAAAATGTATAAATAATTTAATGTAATTAGACCTCATTATTTCTATTATTTAATTTTTGATAGCTCTTGTAGTATTATAATAAACCAATATAACTTGACTTTTGCAAAAAGTTTGTTTAAGTTATACTGTATTCCTTGCGTAAAATTATCAAAAGAAGATCTACTAAATATTATATATATGCATTTATTTTATTCCTTGCATCTCCCTTTATTTTTAGGATCAAAAATCAGTAAGGCATAAATAATACAGTATTACTAAATTTAATTAATTCAAAATAGAAAGTAAAGTTAGCTAAAACATTATTGATGTATTGTAAATCAATAAATCATTATTTCAAAAATAATTAATTTCCCATTCTTTTAATTTGCTTTTTGAATATAAAACTATTAAAAATAATAGAATATAGCATTTTTTATAATTCTGAGTTGGAATAAGCAAATTTAAACAAATTAAGTTACAGTTTATTTTTCTTAAAAATTATTATGATTTGCTTAACTAAAAAACAAAATTAAATTACTGTAATTAGACTATATTTTTTCTTGAAATAAATTTATATCTTTTAAATCTAATTGTTTACACCTCTATTAATTGAATGTTTAAAAGCATTCATTTATCAATTATTTTTGATTTACATTTATTTATAAAATAAAGATAATTTTATTCCTCAGAATTCACATATTTTTTTTAATTAATAACTATTAAAGTTATTTAAAAAAAAATAATTTATTTCTGAATTAAAATCAACTTTTTAAGGATACAAGTATTTCAAATAAATTATTTATGTTTTAACTTCAAAAGAAATACCAGAAATTTATTTCAAAAAAATAAAAACAACCAATAAATAAATGTAAATTAAATAGATTAAAAATATCTAATACTAAAGAATTGTAAATTAAGTTGAAATTATATATCAACGAATTAATAATTGTAAATTAAACTGAATTTTTTATAAATTTATATTACTTTACCAAATATTTAATTTACATTTATAAATTTACTTATAATTACTACGTCTCAATTTAGATTTAAATTGACAGATACTTGGGCACAATAAAATTTGAAATCAAATAAATAAATAAAAATATAGATAATTTTAAAGCACAAAATGAAACCTTAAATCGCCATTCTCGCTACCATCCTTTTATTGTTAAGTGGTTCTGCTCTTTACCTTTATCAAAGAGAATAAGCTAGAGAATAAAACTAATTAGAAAACTACGCTATCGCTTGTGGTAAATGTGGATGGAACGCTTTCAAGATCTTCACTGCTTGCCCTGCTGCTGCTGCTGAAGACGGCTTGAATCCTTGGGTTGATTATAAGTGTGTATCAAGTGTCATGAAGAGTGGTCCTAACTGCAAGTCTTGTATTTGTGAATTAGCTTCAGCTTTCCACAAAAGAGTTAAAGGTTGTTGATTTAATATATTTTAAACAACAATATTTAGATTATTAGCTTGAGATAAATACCTAATAATGCTATTTGAAAATTATCTAACTATAATATAAATTAAATAAACAATGTATCAAATTTCGTATTAAATGAAAGTATTTTTTATAAAAAATTTTAAATGATTAAATGTACAATTCAAATAAATGTTATGATTCAAAAATAAAATGATTGTACTAAATTCATCTTTTTATTTCTACATAAATTTTTTTATAAAAAAAGATTATTTTTGAATGAAAAGCAAATTTACAATTTTTTAAGTTAATAATTAATAAATATAAGAAATTTTATTGTTCATTCGATGTCTTTAAAAAAAAATAAAATCATTAATCTAATTTTTTAAAGAGGAGATTTATTGATTAAAAAATTAAATTTCTAGTTTTTACTTTAAAAAAAAAATTGAATAAAATTTATTTTTTTTTCTTTCTTTGTTTAGGTTCGAAACCTATTTCGATACCTTTTTTTATTATTTTAAATTTCATAAAATTTATAAAATAATATTTACTATTCTACTCAATATTTATTTCCTACTAAAGAAATAATTATTCGAGAATAGCAATAGTTCATAAAGATGTAATATTTATAAAAAATAAACCTATAAATTCACCATTTAAAGGCAAAAAAGAAAAT
This sequence comes from Tetrahymena thermophila SB210, assembly GCF_000189635.1. Classification (NCBI taxonomy): domain Eukaryota; phylum Ciliophora; class Oligohymenophorea; order Hymenostomatida; family Tetrahymenidae; genus Tetrahymena; species Tetrahymena thermophila. Next base: position 231,995 of record NW_002476361.1, read on the forward strand.
TTGATATCAAATTATTAAATTTACATTTGTAATTATAAATTTATGCAAATAAAAAAATGATTTATGGATAAAAAATTTATTAGAAATTCATAATATTTTGCCAATTTTTAAATAAATTAATATGTCTTTTAATGTAATTAAGAGATCTATTCATTCCTTAGAAGTTAGGCTGATATAAGAATTTCGAATTTCTTCTTAGTTATTCGATGCTTTATCTTTTATTTTTACAACAATAAAATATTTTATAAAAATAATTAAAATAATGCAAATTAAAATTAAAGCTTAGAGGTGACCTAAAATAGCAATTATTTTTGGAACGACGTCATTTTTTTGATAGTATTAATTGGAGAAAGATAGCGCATTTAATGTATAGCAAATTATTAGCAAAGAACCTGAGAATATCAAGGCTTTTTCTCTTGCAGTATAGCTGAATTTAAAAATAACTTTTATAGAATTTAATATTTATTTGATAGTCTTAAAGCCTAAATTAAAGTTGCCAGGGATATGGGAATCTTTAATTTCTTATTCTTCATCTATCTAATATGGTTAACACTTACTTATCAAAACAAAATAAACAGCAAGGTTTACCAAGATAGGATAACCGATAGTTTGAATATTTGGGTATGTTGGTCTAGTAAAGAATATAATTAGAATTTTAACCAGAAAGAATCTCACAAACTCCCAATAGTAATATTTTTATTTGTATTCTGCATACAAGAATCCATATAAATATCTTACTTCTTTTTTTTAGTGATTATTTCTGTTTTTATATAGCTGCCAGAAGAGTGTGATTGGAAATATGATAGAGAAAAAAAGTAAAGCAACATAATAAAATATTAAATATTTTTTTCTCACAGAGTCATCACATTTTATTAATAAATCAATGCTTGCATAAGAACCTATTTGATTATAGTCTTGACATGAAATACCAGCAACTAGTTACTAAATAATTACTAAATTTACTGCATTTATAGTAAATATACAAATTTATATTATAAACTTTTTATTTTTTAAGTACTTAAAAATGAGTCTTTTCATATAGGAATCACGGTTTGATTAGGAGCAACAGAATTTAAAAATTAAATAGGTTATGGTAATCCTAATCAGTAGATAAACAATAATACATATTAAAGGTAAAAGCGTCTGAATTACTATGAGTAAATGTTATACACTAAACACATTCAAATCAAGCTGCATTAGGCAACACTCAAAAAAGTTCAAGTATGAACTTGAGAGAGGATTAAAAGTATAGACTTATATAGAGAACACTAGTTTGAAAATATCTGGTGATTGATAATATGTGCAAACATTTATTATTTAAAGAAATAAAAGAATGAATTTAAAGTGAACATTTGCACCAATTTTTCTTTTTATTTCTTTAATATTTCTATCACTTTGATCCTCAGCTTGTTTTTTGTAATTTCTATATTAAAAAAAAATCAAAAGATCTATTATTGCTACAAGAAACATTGCAGATAATATTGCTAGAACAGAGAACCACTTGTTTAATTCTAAATCTTTACAAGCATAACATTCATAGTTATAGTCTCTTGTATAGAGGTCTCCATTTAGTTTATTGTGATTACATTCTAAACAGAAATGACCAACATGAGATTCATAACATTATTTATCACTATATTCTATACCACCTTAACAGTTTTCATTAATAGGACAATCAAAGATTTATATTTAAGATAAATCTTGGCTGCTATTTTACTCTAAGATATAGTTGCCTTCAGCTAAATTTGTGACACTTCCACTACAATCTTTGAATTTGCTTTTATCGCAAATATAACATTCTGTTGCGTTTGGCTATTTCGATACTTTAAAGTCACTGCAATATTGGCAATAATAGTTTTTCTCTTATTTTTTAATTTAGCCTAAAAAACACGTTTTAATCAATTCTAATTCAAAATCTATAGTAACTCCTTAGAAGAGGAGAATAAAGTAATTTTAATCACCATCTGGGATATAGATTACAAAGTAAAAATCATTTTGAATAAATTTAAGTTATATAGAATTAAGATAGGTGTACTAAGATTCGTAGAAATATTCAAACACTAAGTTATTTGGATCAGCTTTATATTCAAAATAACCTGGTTCTTACTAAAAATAATTAAAGAAATTGCATTATTGCAGTTGTTAAGAGTTAGATATTTTGTCATCTTATTAACTAGTTTATTTATTTTAGAGTTAATTTATTTCATAACCTTCACACTCATGTTAAGGAAAAATATTTTTGAAACCTAATTTTTCACCATTTCTCATAATTATATTAAATTTGATAAATAAATATTAGAGTTTATTGACAGCACTTAAATAATAGGTGTGTGTATTATCAGAAAATGGAGGATTCCAAGTTTGATTAACGATCCTTTATGATTCACTTAATTGAGGATTGTACTAAGCATATTGTATTACTTCTAAAGTTTTAACTGTATCAGAAACTCCATTATCATATTACGCTTTTGTATTTATGCAGGTAATATTAGGGTTATCTGGTTTGCCATTTAAGCTAATAGCACCACCAATTTTAGCTGTCGAGTTCTCTATTCTTAATTTTGAGATATAAAATGAATTCGTGTTTTCTTATGTTGAATAGAGGTACAATCCACCTCCAAATAAATATGCCTACGAATTTGAAATATTAACATTATTCATAATAATAATATTATCAAAATATATGAATAATGTACCTCCAGAAATACCAGATGAAAAATGATCTAATGAGCAATTTTCTATTGAGATATTATATGCTCTTATATAAGCAAAGGCACCATTACCGCTTATATTAAAGCCAGATGCAGTAACATTTTGAAAATATATTTATCCTTTATGAATATAAAAGACTCCTCCTTATCTTGAATTAATGATTGAATTACTAAAGGATTCAAACTAAAAATCTTTAATAATAATGCTACCTTTATCGTATTAGCCATGAAAAATTTAAATAATCGCTCCTCTTCCAAGATCAATATTAGTTGTGATGCTATTTATTTTTACTTTACTACTTAATAAATTTAGTTAATATGGGTAATTAATCTAAATTAGACCATTAGATGTTTATAAAATTTAGTGAGTTTCAATGTCTACATTAAGAGTAACATACTAAGCAAACATAAAAAGCAATGGGAAAAGCCCAATATAATTACTATTTTTCATATTTATCATTATATATTATGACTTTTCTGACTACTAGTCTTAATAGATGTAGAGCATAGTGTTTGTCCAATTTGATGATAACATATTAAATTCATTTAGCTAAAAGTTAATATCATTGTTTAAGTTTTAAAGGTTTAGAATGTAATAGTACTAAAAGCTTGCAGTTTGCAAAATATTTACTTTATTTAATACTAAATTTTTGACTTGAGTGTTGATCAACAAAACACTTCTTATGAAACCTATTTAATTTACTAATAAAACTTCCTCATATAAAGAATCAACATGATTTAGTTCTTCGACAGTAACATTATATTAGTTATCAAATATTAGCATGTTTAATATTAAATTTTTATTTTTAATATTTAAGGTTCCTATGTGTATCTCCCCACACATTACATCATTATTGTATTTGCATATAAACTATATAAAACCACTTGCTTATATAAAACCAAATTCATTTTTGATAGATAACAAATTTATGTTTACTTCATTCATTTAAACCTTATTATCATAGTTTTCTGCAAGTAAAATATTGATTAAAAAGTTATTATTAAGCATGACTTAGTATTTGTTATAGTTAATTACAACGTTTAGCTTTTTTATAACTGTTGTGCTATTAGATAAATACAATCCTAGGATATCATTAAATTCTTTCGATTAGTCATCACTTTAATTATAGTTAAAAGAGTAATCTAATATTATGACTTCTTTATTATCTATCAACTGAGAAATTAATTGCTTTCTTAAGACAGTCGGATTTTGTTGTTACAAAAATGGTGCATATCCATTTAAAAAATTAATAGCAAGGCTATTTATTTAGACATTTTAGTTGTTTTGAATGAGAAAAGAAAAAATGTTACTTTCCTACTCATAAAAAATTTAAACATCATCAAATATGATAGCGTTACTTTGCTAAATTTCAATAAACGCTAAATCATCAATAGATGATCTTTCAATTTTATTTAAAGTTATTTTCTTAAAATTCAGTAGATTGAAATTTCTAAAAATGATTCTATTTGCATTAGAAATTACACTTTTACTTAGCTCTAAATATGCATCACTCTTCTATGAATTTCTTCCATCCACAACAATGTTACTTAAATTATCACATTCAGGATTAAAACCTTGATTTGAAAGTAATTCTATTAACTATTCCTCACAGCAAGAGACATAGTTAAGTGAAATTAACAAAATAATTCTTATTATTGTTAAAATTCTAAAATATTTATTTAAAAATCTCATGGAAATAGCTGAATTATTTGTTTTTGCTTTTATTAAATTCTAATATTTTTAAAAGAAAAAAGAATAAATTTAAAAAGAATTTAAAACACACTTTAGCATAATTGTGAAATCTAATGATTAAATGTGAAAATATATGATTATTTATTGATTATTATCTATCAAAGATTACTCTTTAATAAAATAGGAGAAATTAAGAGATTTTTAAATTTTGATTTGATTAAATTTAATTTAAAATGTATTGAAATTTTTTTTTGAAAGCAATTATTGATAATTTGATAGCAGTTTTATATAATCTTTAAATTTAAAATCAGCTCATTATTTTATATTATCATTAAATTTAGTGATATTTAGTATAAAATATGTTTTAATTTTTGAGCACTTAATCTTGATCTATTGTTTAGAATACAAAAAGATTCGAACTCCACTACTTTTTATTTTATAGTAATCTTATTGAATATCTAAATTATAGCCACTTAATTTTCTTCAATGATTTATTAAAAACATAAATAATTAAAATAACATTCAAGAAAAAAAATATTAGATAAATAAAGTTGACGCTAGTTTTTTGTAATTTACTTAAATTTTGTATGGTTTTCTTGTTTTCATAATTAAAATATTTAAATTTATTTAGTAAAATCTGGACTTTATCATTTAAATTTAAAAATATTGTTCCATCATTTCTTATTCTTTCAAAATTTTATTTGAATAGATAATTTAAATCTTCTCTACTCCAATGAATAAATTAAGCTTTAGAAAGCTTAATAATTTGGATATAGTTAAGCTATTCCGAAAATTTAAATGATAGATATTTATTTTGAATATCTTTTATTTGAAAGATCTTTTGATTCTATGTCATTTTATATATTTGATGTAATCTAAAATTTTATTGAATTATCATAAAAGAAACAACTTCTTAACAAAAACCATATAATTAATATCTTTAAGAAGTTGTTATTTCTTTTAATAAGATTTTTAAATATTATATAAATAAAAGCTATTTAGTTTCAATGATATCAATAAAGAAACTCTTTTAAAATATTAGACTGTTAAATATGTTTATGATAATATTTGTTATCAAAAATGGTCTATGCCTTGGATTGTCTGACATAAAGTAGCAGCTAGATAACTAAGATATTATATATACTTAAGTATAAGGAACTTTTCAAATAATAGGATAATAAGAAAACTTAAGCTTGCATCTTAATATTGAAGAAATTGATGTTGACTAAACTAAATTTAAAATGATCTTTTCAAACTTTTCTAACCTGGAATTCTCTTCCTTAATAATAAGAAATAATAAATATCAAACCATAGATTAGCTAATATTAAATGGCGAGAAAAATAAATCAAGTAATAAGTCAATGATATATATAAAAAACTGCACTAATACAATAATATCTAACTTAACTGTTATATAAAATGAAAAACTATTTGCCATGGATTTTTTCAGCTTCTAAAGTCAGAATTTCTTTATAAAATAAGGTTAATTATTTTATTCGATGTCATTTATAAAAGAACTAAATCAGCTTAACATGTTTTTATCTGATTAGCAAGATGATTAAAATGAAATTTCTGTGGAAAATATGCTAGTTTAATTAAGCTTGTCCCAAAATCAAACCAATTAGTTGATTTTATTCAATATAAATAGGGGGAAAACAGCATTTTTTAGAAACTTTGAAATTTAAATAAAAACATCTAAAATTGAAAACATAGGGGAGTTTTAATACTAAATAATTAAACTATCGTAATACTCTAATTCAGTCTAAATAAATAACTTTAGAATAATTAGCTAAGACAGCGTATAATTAGCGTATTCTAGTAATTATTTGCCATTAGTCTAAATTGACTCTCCTTATGTATAGGTAAATTAATTATAAATATCTTGCTAAAAGGTTTTCTTGTATGTACTATTTATAGAAAATTCAGTTTTGACTAGTTTAAAAAATGTTTAAGTCATTAATACTGAAATGTAAAGTCCAAATCTAGAACTTTTTGCAAGAATAATAAGTTATGAAAATATTAAGCAATTATTGATAGACAGCTTATATATTTTAGATTCTAGCGTTACTAATATATCTTTAGTTTATTTTAAAGATATACAAAGCACAATCATTTAGAATTTATTTTTCACTCGTAATAAATTTCTAATTTGGGATAATGATTAAAAGTCTTGCTTTATTAAAGATAATTTTTCTAATGTTACCTGGGTTGATTCAATTTTTACTATCGAAAGAGTCTATAATCTTACTGCAAAGTAATTCAAAATATGTGCCTTGAATTCAATAGGAAATGTTAGAGGATTATTTATTTTGAGAACCTTGAATGATCCTTATAAAATGGACTTTACACTTTAAGATGTTAACTAATATATTGATAAAAGTAACAGGTAAGATGCAAGAATAATTATGACATCAGCCACTCAAAACCTAAATCTATTCATTAAAAACTATTCTTTATTTATTGACCAATAATCATCCGTGAATTTAGAATACTCAGCATTGTTTTTAATAATAATAACAGGAGATGGTTCTTTAAATCTTAAAGTAGATTCTTTCTATTTTGAAGGGACAAACTTAAATGCAAACTCCATCATTCCTTCTAAAAAAGGAACAATATTTTATGTTGCTACTAAATAGTAAGGCAATTATTATGCTAGATTTAATAATTTTATTGCCAAAAACTTAAAATCTACTGGATTCGGAGGTCTTGCTTACATATCTACTGCTAACTTAATACTCTTAAATTCTTAATTCAAAAATATTTATTCAGATTAAAGCGGAGGAGTATTTTTTACAAATACTCCTAACATAAGCATTAGAAATACTACATTTGATCAAAATTAGGCTAAATATTTTGGTGGAGCAATCTACTTTTAAAATAATTATCAATACCAACTAAATCTTGATTTCCAAGAACTAAGTTTCTCAAATGGGAAAGCTTCTTTTGGTGGTGCTATTGCTGGTCCAAAAATTTTTAAAAATATTCCCAATATAAATTATTTTAATAATTTTGCTTCTTTATGTGGAAATAATTTCTCAGAAGATATATAAAGCATAAAAATAAAATAAATAAATTGGATTAACAATGAATTTAAAGACTCTACGTTTGGAAATATCACTATTTAAAATAATCCTCTTTAGTATAACATAAAAGACATGTAATATTAAAAGCAGCTTGTTTTTATTGAGCAAGCTTATCCTAATTATTCATATCAAATAACCTTTAATTTCATAATAGATAATACAGAAATTAAAATACCTGCTGATTTTGATACCTCTATCCTAAATTTTTCTAAATATATCCAACTTTTTAATAGTAATAACAAAAACATTGACGTTAATAATAAGTATAATAGTACTTCATTTTATTTTCTAATTAGCTTTCCATCTCTTGCATAATATCCCTAATAAGTTTTCTAATCTCTTACTTTTAACAATTTCTATCTTGAATTAATGATACAATAAAACTAGACATGCTCTCCTTAAAACGGTTTAATATTAAATAACAACTAATGTTAATTTTGCAGTGATTTTAGTGTAACAAATAAAAGTAATTCTGAATAATAGTTTAATTGTTTAAGCTGCAACTCTCTATAACACAAATCTTGCTTTTGTTCTTAATCTGTTCTAAACCCAGGTTTCATAAGGTACGAAGGTTATACTGTTGATGAAAATAAAACTTTTTATTGTAACTTAAAACCTTAAAATTGTATAGGAGGCGATGGTTTTGGGAATTAAAATTGTAAGCCTTCTTAAATTGGACCTTAATGCCTTTCATGCGATACTTTCAACATCACAGGATATGGAAACTTCTTATCAAATAATAATTACTCATGTGTCAAGTGCAAATCTTAATTATTTAATAAGCTTTTCTTTATCTTCTAATTCGCTTTTACAATTTTTATTGCAGCTGTATTATTCTTTAATATTAATGCCCTTATGAAATAATAAGCCTAAAATGAAGAAAATTTATAAAATGACTAAGAAATAAAAGAGAAACATTTTCAAAGCATAGCATACTTAAAAATCTTAATATTTTACTTGAATATTATATACGTAGGTTCATTTTATGATTCCTATTAAATCATCAGTGAAGTTAATAACTATTTGAGACTTAATGAAATATTTACTTTCTAAATAAGCATATATAACCCGTTTTAGAGTTCTTACTTTTCCTATCTTCAATGTTATTTAATTGAGATGTTCCCTGACACCTTTAGTATTAAGCATGCTTAGACAATTATTATTGCTTTTTCAACTGTTTTGCTAGCACCAATATTCACATTCTTTATGTATTTATTTTTTTCAATATAGTATTGTGTGTCTATTTAAAAAGAAAAACCAGTAAAAAATGAATAGACTGAAGAATTAGAATTCACATAATTAATAAAAGAAGAAGAATTAGAGTAAATTTAATAGCAAGAGTTTCATTAATAATAAAATATTACTTATAAATAATTTATTAAAGAGAAGCTTTTGGATACATTTTAATACATTTACTTTTTTCTAACGGTTTTTAGTATCCAATAAATAGAGAGTCTCATATAAGGTTTAATGTGTTATAAATTTAACGAATATGGAACAGTTTCACTTATTGATCTAACTCTTTAATGTAATTAATTTGAAGAATTAAATATTTTTAAAATAATTTATTGTTTATTAATTGCTCTGTTTTTGATTGTTCAATTTGGATGGTTATTATTACTTAAGATAAAGTAAAATTATTTCTTCAATTATTTGAGATTTATTTTTGAAGAATACAAATAATCAGCTTATTATTGGGATATCTGTAGAAATATCGCTAGAATACTAATAATTTTAAGTATTAACTTTAATATTCCAAATAATAATAACATAGCCTTCTTTGCATTGGTTATATTAGGAATGTATACTATTATCCTAAACTATGTTAAACCTCACAAAATTGATAAAACTACTTTTGTAGAAATTCAATCTCTAATTATAGGAAATTTTTTGATATTTTGTTATTTACTAAACAGTGCCTATAATAACAATATAATTGTATAGTTACTATTCATTGCAGCGAACGCTCTCTCTTTTACCCAAGTTATATTTTTGGCTTATTTTTATATTAAATATCTAATTAAATAGACTTGATAATTTCTGATTCAGTAATATATATCTTTTACTGCATAAAATTAATTAAATTTTTTTTTGTTATGCAGCTTAATTATTTTATATATATTCTTTTATTTTTAATAGGCTTACAAAAATTAATTAAAATACACAAAAGCTTATTTTAATTATTATTTTTAAAATTTGCTCAATCCATAAAAAAAAAAAAAATATTTTAAATATTTATACGCTATATAGATAAATTTTCTATTGCTATTTAGCTATGATAATCAATCTTTCAGTGACCTTATAAAATAAATTTTTGCATGAGAAATTATAAAAACAATAAAATTATTTATTTATTGACATTTATTATATCTATTATTCCAAAAAATAAATATCATTTTAAATAAATAAATATGTTCATAATTATTTTAATATCTAAAAAAATTAAAACATTTTATTAATTAGTGTCAATATTTTATTAATAAATTAATTGAAAGGAAAAAATCTTAAAAAAGCTATCTGAAAAGATAGTTTAAAAATTGTATTAAATTATATTTAATTATAAAAGTATTAATTGAAGAATATTCATTACATTAATTACAAATAAAAAATTGATAAACAAATTATTAAAAACCATTTTATTTTTAAATTTTATTAATTCTATGTACACATTTTCAACCTGTAGCTTATTCAACAAAATAAAGAGAGCTTATAAAACCAACACCTACTAAAAAGAAAATAAATTTAACTATTTGATACCTGTTTTTACTAAATTCTTAAGCTATAACTTCCTAAGTAGCTATATAAATGAATGTTCCTGCACTTATACTCATAAGTATTCCACTTACTAGATCTCCAGCATCGCTAAGTGCCCAGCCTATACCTATTCCTATAGGATTCATAGCAGCTTAAATAGCAAGCATTATTGTAGCTCTTGTTAAAGTCATTTTAGATTATTTTAAAGCAAGACCCAAAACCAAGCCTTCTGCCCATTTATGCACCAAGACAGCTAGTGAAATAGTTATACATTATGAAAAATCTTACTCAACGCCTATAGATAAACCCTCAAGCGTGGCATGAATACCTAAAGCGATTTGTAGAACAAAAGGAGTAATAATATTCATTTTACTATCATCTTCTTATTTATCTAATTATATGTCTATAGGTTAAATTAATTATTTTATTTGTTGTTTTTCTTATTCAAAATTAGATTCTTTTTCCTCAGAAATACTCTTTTAAATAATTTCTTATTTAGCATTTTCGCTATTTAATTCACTGTCAACTTTATGCAGTTTAAAATCTTTACATTCGTCTTCTCCTGATGATTAAATTTAAATAATTGTAGTTCTTATATTTGGATAAGTAAGATTCTATTACAATTAATCTGGTTGGTTTTATTCATCTTAAGAAGAAGAATTTTTTTAATGAAATACTTATTCAAGTTATAGTTAGCAAATAAGCTATTCATTTTTGTTTTACAAATTTTAGTTATTTATTTAATTTCCAATTTCTTCACTTAATTTGAGGTTGTTATTATTATGGTTAATGCTTTAAGCTTAACATTCTTCTAATTAATCAGAGCAGTGGTTATGATGAAAATGATGGGAGAATTATTCACCTAAAATTTTTTCAAGAAAAAGGACAAATGAGAAACTGATCACAGTTATGAACATCTAGAAAGGGAAATGTGAAGATTAGGAGCTATAATAGCTGTCGAAGCTATCGCTGGCGTCTGGAAGAATATGAATTAAACCTATTGATATGAATAAACCTCCAGAAAAAGCTGATGAAATTGAAAGTAATTTTTTATTTTCCTTAAAAGACTTGATTCGAAGAGGTAAACTTCCTGTTATCAAGACTATGATATACATGAAAACGATAGCTAAAGATTTTACTAAGGTAGTATCACTCATTTTGTTATATTTTATGCACAGTTATTTATTATGATTAGTATTTATTTAAATAAAATTACTTTTATATTAAAAAATTCACTCATGCCTTTTAGAATTTCTAGGGTTTTAAGTTGATAGAATTGATCAGTATGATCATCACTTTTCAAATTTGTTTTTTTATAAAATTAAAGAACTCATTTATTTTTCACATAATTTATTCTCAAATTAATTAAAACTTCTAAATTTGTTGGAAAAGGATATTTTTTATTAATTTAAAAGATTATTTCTACAACTTTTTAGTTTCTAGCTTTCAATTTTTTTAAGCTTCAGAAATCTATAAATGTATAAAAGTGCATTATATTAACAAATTATTAAATTATTATCATATAAGAAAAGCTATATTTTATAATAAATTATATATTGAAACATGGGTTTGTGATTCTAATATTCTATCATGAATTAAGTTTTTATATCTAAATTTTATTTTGGACAAAATTTTTTATTTAAATTTGATTTTTTAAATATTATAAACTAAATAATAAGAAAAGAGATTATTAAATATTATATAAATCTAATTGAAATAAATAAGGATATAAATATTTTTAGAGTATTAGAATAATAAATTAGAAAAAATAAATTAATTTTTTAATTGTATTAAACATTATTTAAGCAAATTCTTTACTAAGAAATAGCATAGATAGCTTTCTTACTTAGATTAATTTATAAATAAATAAATCAAATTTAGTTTGATTTTAATGTACTCAACTATTTATGTAATAATCCTAATTTATTATTGTAAGTAAGTCAATACCATTACAAATTCAGGATAAAATTTTGAAGTAATATCAATTAAAAAATACTTTAATATTAAGTATTAAATTTTGAGAAAGTAAATTTAATAGTATATAATACTCTTCTTCATCATATAAATATATTCAAATTATTCAACATTTTTCAGTTTTTGTTAGGGTTTTTCTGAGTAATTATTGATTTTTTATCAATAAAAAATTCTATTGCTAAGTTTTTTATATTAAAAAATTATAATAAATCTATGAATAAATAAATTTAAAAGAGAGTTCTTTCTATTTATACCATTAATATTTATTTTAAACAATAAAATGATGCAGATTGAGAGTGATAGGATTCTTTTTAAAAAGAAAAATATATTTTTGTATTGGAATGAAAGGAAGAGCTATTTAATAGATGTTTTTTTTCTACGATCTAAATTATCAAAGTTAAAAGAAAATATCATTTTGTATATTTCTTGATAATCTCGAAAAAATAAAATAAAATAAAGTTAAAGTAGAATCAATATATTTTATTCGTTCAGTCTTGTAATAATTGAAAGAAATATTCATATATTTTTAATAAAAAAATAAATTACTTAGCTTATTAATATTAAAATAAAAAACTTATTTAATTATTTTTAACAATTTTTAAAATTTTTTATTAAGAGAGTACTGTAAATGTTTTTATACTTAGTCACCAAAATACTGCAAGGTCCAAAAAAAATTTATATTTATAAGGCCTACATTTGAGACAAAATTTTTTTTTGGTAAATCTTAATTTTATGAGAATTTATGGTATTAATTCAAATTTTAGATTTAAAAATTGATTATAATAATGAATTATTTATTGCGCTTCCTTTAATATATTTATCAAAAGCAGATGAAGAATTAATAGCTATTAAAAATGTTTATAAATTTTTAAATGCAATACAAAATAATTGAGATATGAAAGATATTTATTTACTGATTGATTTTCATATTAATAATAAAACAAAATAAATAATTATTTGATAAATAAAAATTCTTGATGTACCTAATTTAATTAAATATTTATTATGTCTTTTCTTCTATTTTATAAATAATTGAATGTATTTTAATATAAGGATTCTTTTTATATTATAAATTAAAAAGATATTTTTATTATTATTATTAATTGATATTCTTTAAAAGATAACTCAGCCACCAGTTGCTTATTCTACAAAAAAGAGTGAGCTGATAAAGCCAACACCAACTAAAAAGAAAAGGAATTTAACTAATTAATATCTATTTTTGCTAAATTCTTGGGCTATAACTTCTTAAGTGGCTATGTAAATGAAAGTTCCAGCGCTAATACTCATTAGTATTCCGCTTGTTAGATCTCCAGCATCACTAAGTGCCCAACCAATACCTATTCCCATTGGATTCATAGCAGCTTAAATTGCTACCATAATTGTAGCTCTTCCTAAGCTCATTTTAGATTATCTCAAGGCAAGACCTAAGACCAAACCTTCAGCCCATTTGTGAACCAAAACAGCAAGTGCGATAGTCAAACATTTTGAGAAATCTTACTCTACTCCTATTGCTAATCCTTCAAGAGAAGCATGAATACCCAAAGCTATTTAGAGAATAATAGGAGTTATAATGTTTGCTTTATTGTCTTCACTGTTTTGATTTAATTAGAGGTCAATGTGTTCAAATACTTGTTTTATTTACTTTTATTTTTATTCAAGTTTATCTTCTTTCTCCTCAGAAGGACACTTTTCGCTAGTTTATTATTGTTGTGATAATTGATTTTCAGCATTTAATTCACAATTAGGAGAGTGTGGTTTAAAATCTTTACATTCGTTTTATATTGTTTATATTTATACAATAGTATTTTGAATGTGTGGATTAGTTGAAATTTGTTAGTATTTTTATTCAGTAGGAGAATTTTCATTTTAAGAAGTTGAAGAATTTTTTTAGCAGCAATCTCCTTAAAGCTAAAGCTCGCAGACAATTTATTTATCAGAATTGCATTATTTTTCTTTCGTTTCCTATTTTTCTACATCTTCTATACTTTTATGATTATGGTTTTCATTATGAACATGAGTCTACTTCTCAAAGTCCTCTAATTCATTTTAATCGTGGTGATGATGGTGATGGTGATGGGCAAATTATTCACCAATAACTTTCTCAATAAAAAGCACAAATGAGAAACTTATTACAGATATGAACATTTAAAAAGGGAAATGCTCTTCTGATGAGTCATAATATTTATCAAAATCACTACCAGCTTCTGGAAGAATATGAATTAAGCCAATTGATATGAATAAGCCCCCAGAAAATGCTGATGCTATAGAAAGAACTTTTTTATTTTCCTTAAAAGCTTTTACTCTAAGAGGTAGATTTCCTGTAACCATGATGATGAGATACATGGCTACCATAGCTACGGATTTAACTATGACAGTGTTGTCAGTCATTTTAGTTTTTTTAATGAATTTTTAAATTTGTTTTTATTTAAAATAAATTGTTATTACAATTATTCAAATGGTATTGATGCATTTATACTTAAGCTGAAAAATGAATCAGAATTAATCGATAGTGTAATTATTTCCTAACAATTTTGCTTTTTTAAATAAACATCATCAAATAGTACTACTTAATTAATTATGATTGTTTTTAATAACATCATCTCTAATAATTACAATATCAGCAATCTTAATTATTAAATTTTATTGAGCCAATAATTAGGAATCTTCTATACGTAAATACGTCTATTTCTTTACCTTTCATAATCATCTATTTTGTTTTCGTATTAAATTTATACTTTTATCAATTTTGAAAGATCCTCGCTTAAAAAAATGTGAATAACAAAGCTATTTAAATTGAACTTTCTAATAAATTAAGCAAGTATTCACAAAATTTGCACTAATTAAACAATTTATATCAATAAAAATCATTATAAGTATTTAATTGATTTTATGATAAATATATCTATTGAGCTAAATGAACATTTTTGTTAATTAAATTAAAGAAGGTGCTCATGAATTGACAAATGAGTCACTCTTACATAATTACCTTTTTTAATAAATCCTAATTAATTTACTTGAAAAATAACAAAACATACTCATAAAGCCAGTTACTATTAGGATTTACCTAATTACTAGGCTTTTTTTCACAGAAGCAAGCTTTTAGCCATGGAGTTTCATATTTTTCTCCTTCTAATTAGCCTTCGCACATGATTTATTAATGGATAAAATTATAACTTTATTTTTATTTATATTATGTTTTTCTTCATGGATAACTAAAAATTCCTTATTTAATTTTACTAAACGTACCAGGTTCATAAATATTTCATGATATGAAATAGATGATTTATCTTCTAAAATATGTATGAATTGTTTTTTTGATTGTATTCTCATCAAAATTGAAGATCTTATGATAAATTGTTTAAAAATTAGATTTCAATCTTTATGTAATCACTCAAATTAGCAATAACTATCTATTCTATTTTATTTAAAATAAAAACTCCTTTAAATTTAAAATTAATCTAAAATGTATTATTTTAAATCATTTTAACAATATAAATAAATGTATTAAATATATTTATTTTTTTGAAAGTTTAGTATTTTTGCAATATTTTTCAATATTAGTCATATAAAAACAGCTATATAAAATACATAAAAATTACTTAAAAAGCAAGCTTCAATTTCTAATCAATATTTTTGTTACTTTTTTTCTAATGACCTAAATTTAGAGTAACTTAAATTTTAGAGCATTTTAAAATATTTAAGTGAAAGACATACGCAAATATGTGAATACTTAAAAAAATAGCTTCAAGGAATAAAAAGGCTTAATTTAAGTAAAATAAAGTTAAAATTTTTATTTCTTTTTGGATAATATGCGAAATACCTTTTTAGGATGCAATGCTCATCAAAATTCAAATTAAAGAAATCGTTTCAAAAGGAATTTTCATTCAGATAATCTTAAAACAAAGAAAGCATTTAGTATTAATATTTTTTTTGTTTAATGGAGAAGTTAAAGAGATTACATTACTTATCAAATTAGTATGCCCTTTCATTTTAAAGGCTTAAGGTTGTAAAATAAATCTATTTAAAAATATAATTTGTTATAAAGTAAGATATTGAAATATCAATATATTTTTTTTGATTTAAATACCTCAAAAAAAATTGTATTTTTTATATGAAAAACCAGCAAATAATTCATAAAAATTATAAAGCAAACAAATTATTTGGATTCAAGCTATTTCTTTTTTTGTTACTTTAATTTTAATATCACTTGTTCGTTCAATTGTAATTAAGAAAAATTCAAAATTTTTACCTTAATTTCAAACAACATATGTCTTTTCTTTATTCAATTTTTATAATATATATACTTATTTTCATTTTAAAAAGTGTAATTTATATTTATGGATGTTTTCTCTCTTCAAAATTAAAATAAAAAAAATAGAAAATCTCTATTGAAAATGAAAGAAAATAAAAGTACAACTATTCTTTAAAATATTTAGAGTACGAATTTATTTGAAGCCAAAAAAATTATTATTAATTACTGAGGAAAATTTAAATAATAAAATCATTAAATTTATTTAAAAATTATTTTTTAATTAGCTTTAAAAGACAAATGAAAATAATAATAAGTACTCTGTTTGGCAATTAAAAATAACAATTAATGAAGTAAAATTAATGAATTATTATCTTTTCGATTATAAAAATATTAACAATAAAATTTATAAATACTAAATATTGTTAAATGTAAAATAAGTTAATTTAATTTTTATATTTTAAATGAAAATAAAGTTATTTTTTTCTTTAATATTTTAATTTTTAGGCTTTTTCTTTTTACATATTTGAATATTATATTTTCAAAAGGATTTTATTAAAATAGGCAATAATTAAATCATAATATATTTTTTTAATGCTTAATATTTACAATAAAATTAATGTAAATCCTTATTTTAAAATACAGACTGTATTATTTAAAGCGAAAATTTAATTAAAAATTGAATATTTTATTTTAATTAAAATTATTTCTTTTATTTATTCAAAGCTGGAGAAGAGTTTGTCATATGTTATTGATGATATAATAATAATTATTATTTTAATGGTTTTATTTCATTAATTAAAATTTATGATTTAATTTAGTGCTAGATTTGATCATTTTTTATTATATCTATTCTCGAATAATTATTTATAGAGTTGGAAATGCATTTTTAATAAAACAATAAATATTATTTAATAAATTTAAAAGAAATATAAAGGTTTTAAAACAAGTTTAGAACCTGATAGAAGAAAAAATAATTTAAAAATTTTCTTCAAAGATTTAACTTTTTTTATTTGTTTTTATTTATCCACGAATCCTATTTCGATACTATTTTTTTTATTTTTATATTTTCTTATAATTTAAAAATATTATTTATTATTCTACTAAATATATATCTGACTAGAGAAATAATTATTTGAAATTAGTAATAAATTACAATTCACCATATAAATTTTATGGTAATATGCTTATTTTTTATTGCTGATTCTGATTATTTTTCTAGCTATTTATTATTTTTAACCTAGAGATAAGATTAATGTTAAGAAAATCGAATTAAAAAATTCTAGCCAATTGAAATAAAATAAGTGTAAATAATAAAAAAAAACTTTCAAAATATTGCTAATCCAGTTATTAAAATATGATGAACTGGATAGCATTATATTTTCATACCTCGATTATGTTTAATTTAAAGTGAAAAAAAAGAATTAAAATATTTATGAAAAAGTAAATCACTATTCAATAAAATTCATAAATTGAGTATAAAATATAAATATATAGTATAAAAAGTGTTCTAATATAGTATTCAATATTTTTTCAAATTTTTGCGGGTTTTTATTAACGCCCTGAATGAAAATTTCTAATAAATTTTATTCTGATAGCTCTTAAAGGCCATTCTATATTATATAATATTTGAATTAGATAAATTATTTTTATAGATAAAAAAATAAATTATTTAACAATTTATATTATTTAAAAAAGTTTTAAATTCTGCTTTAAAAATTAATAACAAAAAACTTTTATTAATACATAATTAAATTAATAAATATGTATTATTTTTCTTAATTTAAGAATTTCATTGATTTTATTTTTTTTAAATATTTTTTAAATTTTTTATTATTTTGAAAGAAAATTTAGGAATTAAATATAATGATATCCAGTTTGTTCATCATATTTTAATTCCTGGATTAGCAATAATATAAAATTTATCATTTAGTTAACTCTAAAAATTATTGTTTTTGGTGCATATTAAAATTTCTTTAAAATTTTAGAAATTTTGGTGCTAATTATAAATATTCAAAGCATAATATTTTATTTATTTAAATAAATAAATAATGAATCAAAGATAAAGAATTTTTTTGCAAAAGTCATAAATATCATGTAAATTAATATTTATATTATCACATAGCTAGCTTAAAACTAAAATTAAGAGTTTTAAAATACTGCTTGAGTGTTAAATTTAGAATAAATTGAATAAAACAAATAAATTTAATATGAAAAATTAATCCAAAAGAATAATAAAAACAAGAGAATAAGATGCTCAATAATAAGTTTTTTCAAAAGAAATTAAAAGTTTTTTAACATTTAAAATAAGAAAATTAAAAGCAAAAAAATTCAACTTATTAATCTCATCAGATTCATTTTTAAAGAATGATTTGATGAAGAGAATAAAAATAATGACACAAACTAAAGTACAGAAATATTGACTATGATAAAAAGTAATAAAGAAAAGATATTTTTAAAAATTTTGATGAGTAAAAACTTTTATTTTCTGAATAATTCTTAGAATGCTAGAATGCGAAATTGACAAAGAAAGATTTGATATGCAAAAATTAAAAAAAATATTAATTAAGATAATTGATATTAAAAGTGAATAACTTAAGCACTTAAATTAGATAAAATAATGTTATTCTTGAGTCACGAGAATTATAGGATAACTATAAAAATTAATTAAGGAATATAGCAACATTTTTAAAGCCAATAAGCATGAGTATAGAAGCACAAATAGTTAGATATCAATAATATTTATTTTAAGTTAGATGAATTAAATAAACTAAGTTTAAAAGAGTTAGCTGAGTGTCATTAATTATCTACCAAGTTTAACTAAATACAAATTGATTAGAAAGAGATAATTCAATAAATTAATAAATTTGAAGGAACTTCTTTCTGAACTTATTAGAAGATACAGAAAATTTTAATCTTTTTTAATGCTTACCTGGAAAGAAATATTAGCTAAAGGTAGATAAAAATAGTAATAATCCATATTTAATAAATATTGAAAAAGAAAAGGATGAATTACATAATATTTAATACACTTTTTTTATAATGTTTACATAACATAATACAGATTAATCAAAAGTTAATCAATAAAGCATCTAGAAAAAAAGTTTACTTTTGTAAACCTTAAAACTTTTAAATAATCATCGCCACAAGCTTAACTAATTGATTTACTAATTTAAGAAAGCAAGCCAAATAGTTTTAAAAAAGTTTTACCTTTTTGAATACCTCAAAGGGTGATTAAAATAAAAAAATTGGTGCTCTTCAGATAAAGCAGACTTAATTTTTTTATTAAAAATTATTCTTAATTACCATAAATCCTCAATAGGTAGGTACTGCACTAATAATTATTATAAATTTATATCAAATATTTTTTTTAAATTTATTTAAACTATGATAAGCTTCATACAAATTACATAAATATATATGAAATACTATTATATAAATATATTTAAAATTATATTTATTTCTTTTAGAGAGATAAATATTTATAGGTGTAACCAAATACTATTTATCTCTCTATTATAAAAAAAAAATCCTTAATTAGCAAAAACACAAATAAATTACTTTAAGGTAAATGTTATCAAAGAATTTTTTGTGGGAAAAATTGGATGACAAATTTTTTGTTACATTTCCTAAATTAATTTAGTATTTAAGGAATTATACATAAAGCAAATAAATGAGATACAAAAAAATTTTAGATAGTCTACAGATTAAAAGGAAACATTTTGTGATATACTTTTGAAATTAATTTCAAATATTATCAATCCATTTAGATTAAAACAGAAAAGTCTGTAAAAATAATTTATATAAACCATTAGTTATTAATTTATACTTTTATAAGATGTTAAATATTAAATTATTAAATAAAGTTAAGCAGATTCTAATTAAGGTTTGAAGACTTATTTATGATAGTCTTTAAATTCAATAAATAAAAAAAACATATAAATTTCAAAAAGATAAGAAATATTTAAAAGTAATTTAAAAATATTTTACAGTTAAAAGCAATACATACTACTTTCAATAATATTTTAATATCTAATTTCTCTTGTTATTATACTGACAAAGCTGGCATAGTTTTTGAGTTATGAGATAATTCATTTTACTCTTTCTTACTATATGTAAGATTCTTGAAGATATCTCCATAGTTATAGCATAAGAGAGCATTACAATAGAGCCTATATTCATAAAGAATACTAATACAGAATATGGATAGGCTACATTCTATTAACTCAAATTTTTTTATGGAAAAAGTATAGTTGATGGAAATGCTAACATAATAGTTTCTTTCCCTCATTAAATAGAATTACAGTATTTTCCTCAATATATTGAGTGTTATTACAAAGTAGATACGACTGAGCATTAAACTGTACCTTGTGAGTATAATAAAGAGCGTCAAGTTTACATCAATGTAAAAAGTATAATTTCAGGGGAGTAAAGCATAGCTATAGGTCCTATCTTAAATCCAAATAATGTGCCTGGTACTTCCTTTTTCAAGCTCTGTATTCTATATAATGACTATCCAACAGAGTGTAATGACTCCTTTGGAAAAGTATACTTTGGCAGATAACCAGGTAATAATTATTAACCTTTTGTTTTTTATTCCTATACTTTTAACAGGTTATGCCCAATTTTTTTTAATTGTGACTTACATTTATTTGCATGCAAATTTTGATTAAAACTATAAAAATAATAAAATTTGATCATAGTATTTACTGTAAAGATATTTTGATTATCAATAAAAATAAATGGTTAAAAAAAATTAAATGAATGGAAATATTTAGTAAATATTGCAAATTTAATTTTATTTCATTAAATATATTTTTTAATGTTAAAATCATTTTATTGCTTTTAGGTGACTTCCAAAATATAAGACCATTTTAACTTCAAATAATATGAACTTATCTTAAAATCATTTAAATATAAAAAATTAAAACTATAGTAATATAATAAAGTCTTCAAATAAATTATTATTATTAAATGGTGATAGCGCACCAATTTTTAAACAATCTTTACAGATTAAATGCATAAATAATTTGTAAATTGTTTAATTTTAATTGCCTAATAAATATTAAAAAGATAAAAAATATGGAATTATTTTCTTAATATTTTTTAGATTAGAAATTATTATTAAATCAGCACTTAATTATGTTAAAATTTTTTTTAACAATTTTACTGTCTTAACTTAAATTTGAATTAATTACTTACAATCTCGATTTTTAATAATTTAAAGTTTAAATCCAGCAAATTATTTTAATAAATATTTTAAATATTAAAAAAATATATTATAAAATAAGCTCTTATGCCTTTTGCAGATGTTTAGTATAAAAGTTCTCTTTAAGTCAATGAAGGAAGTTCTTGGATCTTTGATTTTAAATTATTAGGTATTTATGAAAATAATTTATTTAGCATCAGAATAACATTTCCTGAGGGATTTAAGACTAAATCTGCTTTATGTGATATCTAGGGTAGTCAAACAAAACCATAGACTATTATCCTCTTCAATTAAAGAATGATTGAGTGCTAAAATATTGCAAAATAACTTAAAGGAAGTCTATAAATTAGAATAATTAACATGATAAATCCTAATAGTATTGGAGACTTAAAGAATTTCTAAATTGAACTTTTATAACAATCTAATGGTTTAATCTTTGAAAGAATAATCTTTAATCCTAAATTGGATATTTTGTTAAATGTAGGAAATATGAAAGCTAATCTAATTTAAGAGAACAACTTCAAGTTTTCAAATAGTACTCTCACTTTCTAAATTAATCCAACAAATAAATTAGGAGAAGGTGGTACTCTTCAAATTATATTTGGCTAATAATGGAAATTATGGGCTCTTAATTGTACTATTGTTAAAGGATTTTCCAGATATTCTGGAAAATTTCCAAATTGTTTCTTAAATTCAAATGATAATAGCTATAAAATACAAAACTTTAAAGAGATTGATTTCACTCAATAAATAGTAGTCAAAATAATTGCTTAGTCTCCAAAATCAGAAGGAAATTTCCCTATTATTGTACAAACACTTAATTTAAGATAGAAAATTGTTGATTAGTCAACAGTTACAGCTCTCACAAACTCTACTTGTAAAATTTTTTCTAATAATAATTAATTTCTTATTAACCTTTCTAAACTTGATAGAAATATTAGATTAATTTATCATCTAATCTTAATTTTTCTAATTAATTTCAATTTGAATAATGATTGTTTACATAATAACTTGTCAAACAATTTAATTTCTCACCATTTATTGAAAACTCTATTTATAAAGAATTTTTTAGCTTGTGGTTAAAATTTAATTTTAGAGATTAATAAGGATTAATTAGATTAATTCATTTAAATTGAATATTTTTAGGGGTTATGATAAAGTCTATTAATTTATATTATAAATTCATTAATTTTGATTTTTAAAAATGTACCGTAACTATTCATGGCGAATGGAGGATGGCGAATGGTGAATATTGGCGAATCATTCAATAATATTTCAAATTATCATAAATTACTTGAATAACGCCGGCGAAAGTGGCGAATTAATGAATAGTTCTAAAATTACTTATTTTATGGGTTCCTTCTAAATATTTATTAATTTCTTTCCCACCCCTTATAATAAATTATCATAAAACCCATAATGCAAATAAGAAAATCAATCAAAAAAGGGATATATATAGCCTCCAACTCAAGAAGAACTATAGTAATGGATCATATCAAGCTTTGAAAAGATTGATCACTGTTTGGTTTAAAAATCTTTTAAAGTTTGTGGGATTTCTGAGGCTTTAGATGGCACCGAAGATCATATAGTAAATCAAAAGCTGAGAAGTAAATAAGATATTGGTGAATATTTGAATGAGGTACTAAATGACTAAAATAACTATAATGATTATAATGATGAAAGAGAAGTTATTTAGAGTTAATTAGATTCAATTGATTAACATTTTACATATGAAAATAATTAAGAAATAGCATAAAAGGTAAAGGGAGTAATCAGTAAAATAAAACTTACTTAAGATGATAATGAAGTAGAAACAATTATCAATCAAGAGTTTCAAGAAAATTTAGAATTATTGGAAGAAAAAGAAGAATACAGTATTACATTTAGTGATATTGAAGATAATGATGAGATACTTGAAGAATAACCTCATAAAAATATAAAAACCAATGATTAATAGCCAATAAAACCAATTGTTGATATTCCTTATTAAAGTACAATGATGATGGAAGAAGAAGAGAATGAAAATAAAGTTGATTCTTAATGTAAGAATAAAATAAAAACTTTCAAAGATAACATTTTCAATAAATAAATTCATCTTATTAAATTTGGAAACAAAGTAGTTTAATATAAAATAACATAATTTATGTAATGATATCTATTGTATTTTTACATTATTCAATATTCGCCATTTAATTTTGATCATTTTCACTTACCTTTTTTTTTTTTTATATTCGCCATTCGCCATTAAAATGGCGAATGGCGAGGAGAAAAATATTGAATAGTTACGGTATTAAAATATTATTTTTACAATAATTTTAGGCTTTATTATTAATTTTAAAAAACTACTACTACTCTTTTTCGATTAAATTATTACAGGACTTCATTTATTTTAATTATAATAGTTGGGAGTCTCAAAAGGTTTACTGCTAGTGCTGTAAGAAATTAAATCAAATTACAGGCAGGAAAAGCAGGCCCTTTAGAATCAACCTTTTTTTTAAAGCATAATCTTCCAGCTACAAATTACAAATCTGTTGGAAAGGTTGTAATTGATATTTTTCCAAAAATACCTAAACCATCTACAGACTATGGAATAATTAAATGCTATTTCTATGGAAATATTTTAGCTTCTAGCTGTGATTTTAATGACAAAACATATGCAGATCGCACAAAAATAACTATTTATACTCCTGAAAATTATGATTTTCAAGAAAGTGAGATACCCATTACTGTTACAACAGAAGGATCCAAACCAGGCTATAATGATGGAATTTTGTTAGATCCTCTTGTAAAAAGATATCTATTTCACTACCATTTCTATGATAATGATTTACCAGCTTCTGAACCTACTGAGGTGTATTACTAAGAATGGGTTCCAGATTCTTTTGAAATACCTGATATCGACTTCAAATATAATGTCCTCATAAGAGAAAAAAATGAATATACTCATATGCGGTAACATTTTTTATATATTTATTTATCATTTTAAAATTTCAAAATAAAAAATATTTTATTTTTAACTTTTATTAGTTTTGAAATGAAGTAACAAATAACTTTACCTTACGGAGATAGAAATTACTTATTTAGAGTTACATTTATAAAAGATATTATAAATGTATGGTAAATAGGATAACCTTATGAGAATAACTATGCGATTATTGAAGACTTTCCTTGTTATTTATATGGAAGCACAACAGTTGCAAATCCTTTCTCGAAATGTGATTTATACCAATAGAGTTTTAGAGATCCTTTCATTCAAGCTTATGGATTTGAAACTCTAAAAATTTAAAAAGGTAATTGGATAATTTTAGAAATTCCTTAAATCCTAATAGCAAATGTACCAACTGGCTCAAAAGGAACCCTAAGGTTTTCATTAATGGAGGAAACACCAGGTATGATTAATCCTGAAGTTGAGTTATACTATAAATAAATATCTGTAGAAATATTAGAATAGTCTTTTATAAATTATTCATTTAACCCTAACATAGCCACCACGCTTATACCACCTATTGTTAATCAACAAACAGATCTAAGATTCTAATGGAGCGCAGCTGTTTATGACCCTTAATATTTAATTTATGAAATAGATTTAGTAGGTTATTATGATATAGGTAGAGGAATAATTCAATCCACTAACTGTGATGGTAATTAGTGTATTAAATTTTAAAAGCCAGTCCATTGGATTGTAATTTATCCTAATACTCCTCTTAATTAGCAAATAATTACAAATATTTTAGGAGTATTTTAAAATCCAAATTATGCAGATTAATTCATTTTTAAGGTCAGAGCCATGAAAAATGGTGTAGTTGTGAATAAGCATACGTTTAATGTAAAAGTAGGCTCAGCAGATATATTAAATAAAATATTCGATATCTGCAACCCTAATCATGTCATTAATTCTATAAACGGCTTGATCAGAAAAAATGAAGAGCATGAATTCTATATAAAATTCAATACAAGAACTTCCATGCCTAGAAACTCTCTGATACGATTTAGTTTTAGAAATATTTAAACTTAAACTCAAACTGATCGCCATATTAATTTTTGTAGAATCGTCAGTGGCTTAGTACCTTACGACAAGACACCTATTTAGTGCAAAGCAGTAAGTACAAGTATAATTGAAATTTCTCATTTTGAATAGGTTTTACAAAATGTACCAATAGAAATTCACATTCGACTTCTTATTGATGGTTCTGCAACAATAAACCCATCTGTAGATATTGAAACTTTTTATGGGCCTAAAAATGAAAAGCTGATTGATAGTACCTATTCAATCTCATCTAATACACCAAATATTTCTACAAATAATGTGGACTCAGAAGTAAAATTTAAAGTATTAGATGAAGCTGTAAGATCAGAAAAAAGAGAAAAAGGTTATATAGGACCAGTAATTTTTGATTTCACACCAAATATAATTACAAATATTAAATATATTAAGGTAAAAATATATTATTTAAGGAACATAATTTCATAAATTTTAATATTTTATTTTCATTTCGTTTTTCTAAATATTTTATTCATGATAGATTAAGTTCGATGCTAGCTTCTCTACCCCAAGAAATTATGGAACAGACTCTCTGATTTGCTTAGTGAATGAAGTGAGGTTTGAATGTGTTTATTCAATTAATCCTCTTTACGTTTTAGTAGATATTACTTCTAATGCATTATAAGCTTCTTCTGCTTATAGATTATCAATATCTACTGAATATGTTTCTCCTTTAGATGGGTTAGTTCATCCTAAAACTGAAGGCTTCTATCCTATTCATTTTTAACTATTGGACATTAATGGCTTTACAAACTAAGCTACTAGATGGATATTTATAAAAGCAGCTAAATTATAATTCATATATATAGAGAGTGTAATAAGAAATTAAAAGAGAGCTAACATGTTTTATGTAAACTTTAAAACTACTTTGCCAGTTTAAAAACACAGCTCTGGAGGTAGAATTCATATAGAATTTCCTACTTTAGACCCTATGGGTAATCCTTTGTTTGATTTGGATTTGGGAGGTTACTAATAAAGTGGTGATGAAGTAGGTTGTAGATTTATCAAGTAAGGTGTAACAGCTGGAGATATAGGAGATATTAATGATAATAGATGCCGTCTTATAAAAAGTTAGAGAAGAGGCAATCCAGCTGTTGTAGAAATTATAAATTTTCCCTCACTACCTGCTGGAACTGAGATTTAAATGTGGATAGCTAAAGTTTTCAATCCACCAAACTTCAATTATCCTAGCTAACCTACTCTTTAAGTTATGGATGCTAATATATCTATTAATATTTTTGAATAAAATCCATTGACAGGTAAATTAATATTTTAAATTTATGATTTACGCATTCATAATAATAATAAATGGATTAAGTAGTATACTAAAATAAAATTAATATATATATAATAAATAGGGGATTTGAAATACATTCATTATGATACATATAATGTTTTTATGGATATTAGGGATGATCCAACTCTCCATGATGCCACTCATCCTTTTAGTTCTTAAAAAGTTAATCAGGTTTGGGAAACTGGATCTTAAGTAAATAGTAAATTAAAATCTATGGTAAATTAAGTATGGTATGATATTTCTCCGTTTGCTTCAGGAGATTTCTATATCGTAGAATTACCAAATAATTTCCCAGATACTCTAAAACCTGATTGGAAAATGGCTACTTGCCTAACATTCTACGACTGGTGTTTAACTTTCCCATAAATCAATTGGGTAGTTATGCACATAAATACCAATCTAGTTGCTAATGTAATGTATGCTAGCAATGATGTTTTAAGTAATCTAATTTAAATAAATATAAATTTATTTTTAAATGTTATAAACAAATAATATAATAAATATTAGTTTAAGTTTTACCTTAAAGTGTACCTTAGATAACTACCACTTATTAATCTTATGTTTGGTAAGGAAGGTTCTTCAGAGGATATGTTATTCATTAAGTTACTCCTTAATAATGGCTACAATTAGTTGGTACTATTAGAAATTATGGATTGACTTAACTAGATTCTCCAAATAAGTTAGTTAAGGGAAGAACAAGAGTTGAAGTCAATTTTAATTTCACAAATTCTAACTTTATTCCTTACTATGGGGCAATATAGATTAGATTTCCATCAAGGATAGCTTCTATTTAATCACACTGCAGGAGCTCCATAACTGTTGGATCTGGATTATAATCAAAAGTAGGCCCATTTGGTAATGTTGGGTGCTTAGTTCAAGATTAGAATACATGGGTTATCTATGGATTCAGTGATATAAATCCTCTAACTAATATTAAAATTTAAGGAGTAATTGATTTACCTAACGACGGGAATGCAGGGTATATAGGAGAATTAGATGTTATAACTTATGGGAGCCATGAATATGATAATATTTTTAATAAAGGCAGAATTATTGATAAGAGTTTAACACTTTCAAAAAGTGGATTTACTATTGACAACTTTTAAACAAAACAAATTGAAGATATTGATCTTTTACATATTGAAACCAAAACATTAAGAAATGCAAATAGGGTAACTTTCTTAATTTTTCTATTCATTTACTGATATTTATATTATTTATAATAAAGACGCCTTTAACTTTTAAATTTAAAATTGGATACAACATATTTGCAAATAGAGGTAGAATTAGATTGATGTTTTATCAGTATTCTTAATTATCCTTTAATGATTATATTGGAAATTCTTTTTAGTATTTCCCTACAAGTTAGTATGTCTGCAATATTCAAGTTGCTAATACTAAAGAAAATTACGGTTGTAAAATCGAGCTAATTACATTATAAAATTAAGGATATAATTAAATATACTATCTCTTTTAGATGATTCCTAATAGTGATTTACTGTCAAATGTAGATTATTTATTTACTTTAACCACAATTGATGGAGATGGCTAGGATGAAGGACTAACTTTTCCAAATTCAGGTTTACCTTACAAAGTATAATATTTTTTTTTACTTTATATTGAAAAATAATAAATAAAAATTTATTCTTTTTCTAAAAAGATTGATGTTTCTATGTCAATTTAAGAACCAAAAGGTGATAGTGATTACACTCTTCATTAGCATTTATATTACCAAGTCTATGGGTAGTCATTTGCATATTTAAAATTTACAAGTTACGTAACATTAAAGAATGAGATGAATTTATTTATTATAGAATTTCAACCTGGATAAACTATAAGAAATGATGATACTTTAGTGATAGAAATTCCAACAGCTTCTATAGATTTGCAAGATAACTTGTTTGCAGATGATGGAGGTTTGTCTTTAAATAATCAAGATATAGTCGTAAATGATATAATTGATATGTCTCCAACATATCCAAACCCTACTATGGAATGCAGAATTTCGAGAGGTTTTTAGATTAAAGGACTTCCTATTAAGTTCCTTTGCAGCAACTTTAAATCTTCAGGTATTTTAAAAGATATTGGAGATAATGACAGAATGAAAGTTGCTTTTAACATTTAAAATCCTGATGTTACTGTCAATCATTATTCAATCCCAGCATAAGTGTATGTTCAAAGAAATTACAAAAATGCCAATGAGAAAATTCTTTATGACTTTGTTGAGAATGCTTTTTATATCCATTTTTGGAGTAAATTTTTATTCCTAAATTTTATTTAAAAAGCTTTTTAAAAAATATAAAAACCGATAGGTCCATAGATAATTTCTTTGGTTAATGGTGATTTTAATGTTGGTTCTACTACATAAACTGTTTGCAATACCCTTACAGATTTTAAATTTAGAGTGAGAAATAGCTAGAATTTGGTGGGTAAAAATGAGGATGCTTATATTTTAAGATTTAATTTCGAGTTAAGAGATGATGAATATCTTCACAAAAAAAATTGTGCTTACATTATTACAGGAAATCCTCCTCATAACTGTGCTACTTTGCCAAATCTAAGAGCTTTTATAGCATGGCCTCATACTACTTAAGATTTAGTAGCTCCTATATAAATTTAAACAACAGGAAATAAGTGGTTAACAAGTTTCTATAGAGAATAAAATGATATTAAGAGGTAAATAGTAGGTTATGCTTGTTATGTTAAAGAACTTTGGAGTGAAAAAGTAATATACTAAGATTTATACCCAGATCTACAACCTAATAGAGTTGAAACTGTTTATTTTGATCTTAGATTTAAAAATATAGATTACCATTTCGCAAATGAAAAAATGGATTTTATTATGGAGGTAAATTATTTTTAAGATTATATTTAATAAGAATTTTTATTTTTTAACACTATAAATATAATAAATAAAAAATTAATTACTTTAAAAAAAGGTTACTGCTCCTTATTGGTATTACACGGAAAGAGTAGTTATAACATTCCCTATTAATATTGGATGGGCATTAGTAGGTGATATGTGCTTAGAAAGCCCTGGTTCTAATATAGAAGTGACTAAATGCTGGTTTGTTAATAATTCAGGTCAAATTTAAGCTTGGATTGATATAGCTCAAAAAGTATTAAAATTAGCTTATTTTTTAGGATATAAATTTTAATATAATTATAGGATAGTTATGTAAATGGAGATTAAAATTCTAGATAAACTCTACTCATAGAATCTCATATGGAGGCATTCTAGGTTCCATCAAATCAAGTACTTAATCCTAGTTTTAGTTCATTTAGTGTAAAGTTCTATTAATGGTCAAGACTTCCCTCTATGCAGCCAAGCCCTTGGCGTAGTGACCCTCCTATAACTTTAGATCCTACAACAGAAAAATATTCATGCTTTACCAACAGCGCAACAATGAGAGCAGGATAAAACTTTGCTGTAGTGCCAAGCTAAACTTGGGATGTTAATTGGTAAAGTGAATCAACAATAGAATTCGATTATGAATATCACAGGTAAAGAATTCTATTTTTAAAACATAATTGATAGTAGTCTTAAAAAAACTGATAAAAAATTTAAAATTTACTTTAAATCTTCTATTATATAAAGCATAATTATTTACTTTAAGATCTAACTTATTAATTCATAATTCTAGAAAAAATTTTTTGGCCCTCAATTTATGCGGCTCTTAATTAATGAGGATTTAGAGTATTATAAAATAAAATCATGAAAAATTAATACAAATGACTTAAAAAATTATTTAAAATTTAATTTTAATATAACTAAATTTTAAGGTATTTAGATGAATTTGTACCTTGCTTTAAAACTTAAAGGGCTCCTATTAAAATGGACATATATTCACCAACAGCTTTAAGTAGCTTAAAAGGAACATAAAATTATCATACTTTTGATTTTTATTATGGAAGTGATGTTATAATCCCAACTCCTTTAGAAATAAAAGATTATGTTTAAGATAAATTAATATGTTGGGTCAATAATGATAGAGTTAAGTGTGAAAATGATTAAAAAAAAAATAAGATAAGACTTTATTTCTAAACATAAATAGCAGTTAATGGTTTAATGTTTATTTTTATTACATCTCATGATACTAATGATATAACCAACGAAGGTTTTAGTTATTAAGGAGATTAATACTAATACAAGTGGCTTTATGAGATTTCGTAATTTGGAGGATAAACATATTATGGCTATACAGACCCTTTCCCTATTATGTATAATACAAATGGAGGTATTAAATGCCCACACAGAGGTATTGAGGATGGTGACTTAGCAGATAGTTCTACTTAAATAGCAAATCATCTTACTGGGTATTGGTTTTGGTTTAGATTTGCAAGACCAGATATTTTAGGTATTACTTTTAATTTTAGACCAAGGGATTATGATAATAGAGATCTTTATAATCCAAGCTTTTTTATGGGTTTAGATAACGGCGCTTAATATCCTTGTTCTAGAGGTATATCTGGTGGTAAAAGAAATGATGTTAGGTGTATTTATGAAAAAGGTGATAATACAGGATTTGGTATTTCTCATCGTGTACATGTTTTTGATTTTAATTATCAAGTTGGTACTAATGAAATTTTTGGATTGTTATTTAATGGTATTACAAATGTGTTTAAGATAACAGTTGAAGCTTGGGGTGGTAAAGCAACTTTTAATTAACCTTATGGAAACTATTTTATGGGTTCTTTAATTTTTGATGCGTAAATTTAATTATTTTCTCATAATAAAAAAAGTAATTCACTGTTTTAAAAATAAATAGCTGGTGGGGTCCTTGGAATGGTGTCTGCATTACACCAAACAGTTGTAAAGAATGTGATAATACATAAAATAATTGTGACTATTAAGGTACAGTTTTTGTTAAGCCAGAAAAACCTGCTTTTATGGATAAAAATATTCTTCATTTTTAAAACACTTGCTAACCAGGGACATAAAGCACAGTATTTGTTGAAATAGTTTTATAAAGTAAAATATTAAATATTTTTATTTAAATTTATCAAATTTTAATATTATATTTTTGAACAGAAAAAAGCTCTTTTGATTCAAATTATGTAGAAGTGTGCTAAGTTGATCCTTAAATTCATGTAAAAGATATGTTTATTTATGAAAAATATGAGTGGGCAGCCATTCCTGGATAAAATGAATATGTTAAAAAAGCCTATTTGTATTATGATTTTAGTGATGGAAAAGTGAATGAGTAATTACTTCAATTCTTTGATTTAATTAAAATATCTATGAAGAATAATTAATTTATATTTTAGTTTTATTAAGTTTAAAACATTTGATCATTAATTTATTTTTCTAAATATAATAAATATTTTTGAAATAGCATTAATATAGGATATTTTAAGTGCAAGCACTATAATCAAAATATTATAACATACTATTAATGTGGTGACTTAAAGGCTAGTAATCTAAGACTTCATATTAGATTTGAGACTTAAACTAATAGAATTTGCGAATAAAGATACGGAGCTACATTTAAAGAATGTGATAATACATCAACAAGCACTAATGAATTTGTAGCAGATAAATACACAATAAATGCTAACGATTTTAATAATGACTATGATTTCAAAATTTGGAAGTTTAACGAAGATACTTGGACAACTCTTGCCGTAAGATTATTTGATGTACATAATAATGCATTTAATAATCCGTACTATGATTCTGTTTTAACTTTTAATTATGATTCATTCTTGAATACTCCCAATTTTGGAATTCCTTCAGAGTGCTATGTTGTAGAGGGTTTGAGAATGTCAGATAGAAGAAAACTAGGAGAAGAACCTTAATGCTAAGTTTTACCTAATCCAAATAATTCTTCACCTTTAGCATTTATATTTAAAATAACTAATTGGGACACTATTGTTACTAACGAATATGTAAGAATTTTATTTAGACATCATATTATGCAATATGTGTTGAATGTATATAATGTCCCTGACTATTCTCCTTTTGTGATGAATTTATATGCAAATAATGAAGCTTATGGAGACGGCAAAAATGGGCATATGAACTCAAGAAAATGGGTTAATCCTTATAACTTTTACTTTTGCTGGAATATAAATCATAATTTTGTAGTACTTGATTTTAACTATTAAGGTCCTGATACTGTCCTTCTTGCTTAAGCTTAAGTTAACACAAATGTAAAAAATCATAAGATATATAGATTCAATTTAAAACTAATTATATTTTTAAATAAAATTACAGCTTTTCAAAAAATACTTTTGAAATGTTTCATACTTTTTATTAAATAATACAAAATAGATAGGATTTCATTTAAATAATAATGATTGTACATATAATTAATGTATTGAGTTGGTTATGTTTGGTTTATAAGATTATGTTATGAGTAAGACAATTACAGTTTAATGGTATATCAATGATTTATTAAATCCCTGTACTGATTGGGCAGATTTTAGATGGAAAGGGATACATAGATGGACTATGTGTTTTGATTAAAATAGGAGTTGCTTATAAAATGGTAAAATTGTTTGGATTGTTAATTTACTTTTTGATTTATTATACAATAAATAAAATAGGTTGGAATACAAACTAAATTCTTAAATTTAGAATAACATTTTAAGGAGTTTAAATTCCTTTGGATAGAAATTATTGGTGGGTTCATATGAAACTATATGAGAATGTACTCTATGAGAGGTATGCAGGAGGATGTGCTCATAGAGGTTGGGAATTCATGTGTTAAAATGACGAATGGGTAAATAATTTTAACATAGGAACTAATTTAGCTGTAAATCTATTATCATTATCTTATAACTCAATTACAGAAGTAGACTTCACCATTACTTCTATATATGAGTCTATAGGTTTAGATATTAATGTTAATAGAATACTTATTATGGAATTGAGTGGCTAAGATTGGCTTGATAACCCAATTTATGGTACATAATATGATCTATAAGAAATTAACTGTGCGTGTGGAGTGAATACATTAGTTTTAAGCCCACAAATATGTGTAAAAAGAAATAGAAGAACTGTGGTTGGGAGGATTTATGATCCAGTTGTTCTTTTTTATTTTTCAGCACCTAAAGGTATTACATACAAAATTTATTTAATTTTTTTTTTTCCACTTCTCTAATTTATTTTATTAGTATATTATTTTTCTTTGTTAATATTTAATTTACAATTAGGGTCAACTGTGAGGTGCTCTGTCCCAGAAATTATAATTGAACCTTAAGCTGCTGCACCTAGATCAAGAAAATTAAAGTTCAAGATAATTCGTCCATCTCTTTATGAATGGTATGGTAAAAATGGTGAATAATTTAATTCAAGAGTAAAATCTGAATACTAATTTACTCCAATTCCAAATACTTCTACTTCTGATTTAAATTTGCAATACGATCCCCCTGTATTTTACTAAGATAGAACAACTACTGAATTATTTCTAGGGTACTATGACTTACAAATTTCTAACATAAAAAATTTAAACACTCCATATGTTTATGTAAGACATTCTGAAATTGGTCCACTTATGACAACCGAACTTTGTGAAGATAAAGGTCTTTGGGATCCTAACTATACTAAAGTTTACAATTAACATACAAAGGTATTGATATGTAGAAGAATAACCTCTACAGCAACAAATGCTGTAATCGGAGCTGGCAAGTAAAATAATTTGTGTATTTTAATAATTTTTATAAGAAATTTTATTAATTTTTAAGGAATTTATACTTCGAGTAATGGAAATCTCAAAAAACTACTGATTATTAGTATTATGTATTTGTTTATCAATCAACAGAGCTAAAATAACAATAGTCATCAGCCTTAATAGCAAATAATTTGTTTTAACCTATAAAAACTTCAAATTTTATAATAGATCATTTCTTCTATTCTTATAACAAATCTTCAGATCAATCAATAATAGCAATCTAAATAGGTTTAAGGGGATTTTTATGGAGAGAAACAAGAGATGGAGGAAGAGTAGAAATCTATTTATTAAGATCACAAGTTACTGGAATTACACCAGGTAAATTTAATATTTTACTTTTAAAAAATTTTAAACAAATATTTTTATTAGCATGTACAGCAAGAATTGAAAAAGAATTTTAACATGTGTTATGGTGTTACGTAGATAATAGAAATATTGATTATTGGATAATAGTTGTACACAATTTATTCACTTAAATACAAACAAACAATTATTTGAATGTTTATTTCTCTATGATAAACCCTTCTGGAGCTACAAATAGATCAGTTCAATACATCGTCAAATTTTATTACAACTATAAATCTGATAGTGATTATTAAGTATAAATATAAGATTCATTTACTCAATCTAACTTCGATTTCTCAGAGTATGATAAAGGATATATAAGAATTACCAATTCTATGTCCCATTTTTATGGTTTTAAACCAAAGGTTTTTATAGATAGAAGATATGAATAAAGATTTTATGCTAAAATTATGTCACCTAAAGTATATCTTGAAAGAATAGAGTAAAAATATTTAATTTTCTTGATTTTATATTTTATGTATTAATTTTAATTAATTAATTAATTTAAGCTTTTATACAAATGAATTGTGTGTAGAACCAGGATTTGACTGTAATTTCTTATTAGATGTTAGAGTGAGAGAATATGACACAAGTCTTCTATAAAGATATCAGTATAAACTTTTAATTTTTTTTAAAAATTAAAAAATGAAATAAAAATAATTAAAGAGAAATTGAAGTTAGAGGCAGATCTTGGATAGGTGCTGGGTTTATAGTTTAATAGCCACCTTACAGAGTATATAATCAAGGTTCAAAGTTAGAATTTATAATTTCAACTAGAAGAACAAATTCCCATATTGGTTTATGGAAATAAACGAATGAAAATAGAAATGGCCATATGTTTGTCTATGATACTGCTGATGATATGTAATTAAATTACCAAAATTATTAAATTAAAAAATAAATTATATTGAAATTTTTTTGTGGATAAAAACTAATAAAAAGAAAAACAATAAAATGTAATGAACATTAGTCTAATACAAAATATAATGACTTCTCAACAAATAAATAAACTGATGAACTTAGGCTTTAATATTTCTATTTCACAAACCAAATACATAATTAACTTACTTCGTTTGTAATTGGAATGTTAGTTAAAAGTGGTAGTACTATTGATTACCCTAGAATATATTTTGAATTGAAATTTCCTATTTTGAAAGTAGCTAACATTCCTGGAGCTATCCATGGTAATTCCATCCCTTGCTAGATTTCACTAGTTCTAGAAGCTTAAAATCCAAATAGAATCAATTCAGCTAGGTGTAGAGTTTTTGATATTAATAGTAAAAAATTATCTTAATTATGAACATAAATAAAAAAAATAATTAAATTTATAAATAGCCAAATCTTATTAAGGTCTTATGGTAAGAATAGAAGAAGTAAATTAATTTAGCCCTTAATCAGTTTTAACTTTTGCTTTTGATGATTGGCTTTTACCTGACTCTACTAATGGTTATACTCCTATTGATATTGAATTTAATTTATATAGAGCAAGTTCACCTACTTCTGGTTCTCTTGATTACTCTAGGTACTTTCTTCTCTTAAAAGAAATGATTTTAGTAGATGGAATGAATCCTTTAATTTGGGATAACGCAGCAATAAGTAAATATTTTTTATATTCTCTTAAATAAATTAAAATTATTCTCCTTAAATTAGCTCCAATTTAATTAAAACCTCCTAATAGCTATGTCTATGGGAAAAGAAATGTTGAATATAACGATAACATAATTAATCCTTGGCCTAAATAAACTGTAGGGTATTTTGATACTTGGGGATAATAAAATACCGCAGGATAAAAGGTTTTAAAATTGTTTAAATTGAAATAAATTTTTTTAATTTTCTAATTTTTTTTTTTTTAATGTTAATTTTTACTATTTTATTAATAGATGAGATTAATATTTACAAATGGCTTTATTGGAGGAGATAATACTCCAGATTCGTTGAATTATTATGATGGTTTTGGACAGCTTCAATTACTTTGGTTTAATAGAAAAACCAGATCTGCTTACATATCTGCTCCTAAAAGAGATATTAATAATTCCATCAATTTTTCTATTAAAAATGCTGTTAATCCTTATCCATATCAAAAAGATGCTTGGAATTCAAATGGAAAAATAAATTACTAATTATACATGGGATAATATTGGAATTTTGCAGGAGATGGGTTTAGATAAACTAATCTAGGTGTAATAGAATTATCATCTAATGCGCAATGGTCTTAATTCATAAAAGATCTTCCTACTATCAATATAGATCTTAGCTAATCACATTTAGTATTTTTAATTAATTTTAAATTTAGTTTAACAGTTTTTTTTATTTTTTTAGATTGATGTTATTCCTAAATATAATTATGCATCTAATTAGAGTATAACTATGAGATTCAGAATAACACATTAAATAAGTAAAGCTGAAAGAGTAAAAAGACAATTAACTAATGTTGTTTTTGATTTTACATAAGGAGTTAAGGTTATTCATAAATGCTTCATATAAAGTGAAGGTCAGAAATAAAATATATTTATTTCTAGATATGCTGATTGCTAAATAGGATTTTCCAATAATAGATATAATGCTTAATTAATAGGAATAGCGAATTGGGAAGATACTGCTCCTTACTAAATGTTTTTATAAATGTAAATTGACAAAGATACTATTGCTTACACCATATCAACCTATACTTAAAATGGCTAGGTTGAATATTTCAAATAAGTTACTGTTCCTTCTAATTAGTTTAGTAAAGATCATTATACTTTTAATTATTTTAGATTTATTGAAGGAAAATATATTTCTGGATATCATGAGATAGCATAAAGAAATATTTATACTAATAGTGCTATAAGCACTACTTAAAGGTTAAGATTTAGGTTTGTTCTAGATGTAGCACTCAATTATAAATAAACTAAAACATTTGTTGATCCTATGACTAACGCAGATTATTTACAGATTAAGCTACCACCATTGCTAACTAATGGCTATATTCAAAGAGATCCAAATCAATGGCTCATGTGCTATTTTGTTCCTGAAATATCCACTTATGATAAATTAGGTTAATTATTTTTCATACATAGTTAATTCCTCTTTTCTTATTAATTTAATAAATAATTTAAACTAAACAATATTTATAAAATAATAGCACTACCTTTATATTCTAAATGTAAAATTGATACTAGTGGAAATACATATTTTTATATACTTACAGCTCCTAGAGATATTTTAGTAAATGGTAGAGCTTATGTAATTCACATTACTGAGAAGAGAATTTAAGGTGCTTCATTTATTCTTCCTCAAATTCCTTAAAGATCTGAATTTATTTGGTATTGTTATAGTCCTTTTGATACTGCAACACCATCTTATGATACATTTATTACAAGAATAACAAACAGATTTTTGAAAGCTAAAATCAATCACTTAACTACAACTTCAGAAGATTATGATGTTGCTGAAATTACTTTTATCCCTTCAGTACCTCTCAGTCAAAAGTAAGAGTCTTATT
Organism: Tetrahymena thermophila SB210; assembly: GCF_000189635.1. Lineage (NCBI taxonomy): Eukaryota > Ciliophora > Oligohymenophorea > Hymenostomatida > Tetrahymenidae > Tetrahymena > Tetrahymena thermophila. The sequence continues at coordinate 270,512 of NW_002476361.1, forward strand.
TCTTAGTTGAAATAGATAGCAATTATTTCTAAAAAATGGGTTTAAATTATGAAGATTTTGATATAATTAATTCATACAAAAGAGATGGATTACCTGAATTTATTAATGGATATGATCATTCTTATTTAATTGAACCTCCATTTTAAAATGGATTTTCTTTAGTTAATTTTGGTTAGCATAGTAATTTTTATGCAAATATTATGATCAATCATGTTTATGGATAGGATTTGAATGCAGGTAAATAATATGTTTTCAAAATTCCTATGATTAAAAATCCTAAAAACTAACACATTTCTCTTTCTTACAAAATTTCAACAGTTTATATAAGCAATTAAGATATGAGAAAATAAATTTTAGATGAATTTTGGTTCATTAATCATGCATATGTTGACACAGTACACACTGATATGACAAGTATTAACTTTAAAATGAATTCAATAAATGATTATGTAATGTAAAACACTATGGATTTAAGCGTATAGTTTAATTATAATATTGGTCCGCCTTAAAGAATTCTATTAAAATGGGATAATAATAATGATAAAGCAATTGATAGAACACAATTAATGACTATTTAAATATCTGGATGTAAAGTTGAAGTATTTGATAAAATTTATTTGATTATGGTAACTCCTTTAAGCTATTAGCAATAAGCATGGTCTATAATGAGTTTGGGAACTAATTTTAAATCTAATACTTATGCAGTTTAATATGGATTTTGGTTTACATATATTACTAATAAATCATTAACTTAATATTATCATAATCCTCAACAGTAATGGCTCAGACCTTTGGAAGATCTTACTCCAAAAATATTTGCTCAAAAAGTAGGATACTAAACAATAAATAGTGTTTGCCTTTACAGATTAGTTATTTCTACACCAAATCAAGTACCTATTGGAGGATATATAGAAATTAATCTTTCTAACGAGCTAGATGGATACGAGCCATATTGTTATACATACACAACTTTTAATTTAATTGACTCTACAAACCCTAAGTAAGTAAAATATGGACCTCTTGAATGTCAAATGAAAAATTCCAAACAATATATAATAAAAGGATTTGATAGCTTCACATCTCCAACAAATATAAATGTAGACTTATATCTTAAAAATGTGAATAGTGGAGCTGTGGTTAATCTTTAAAATGTAATAATGTATGGAACATAAAATTCTCAAAACATAATAGCCATTTCTAAGCCAGTTCCCTAAGTAACAATTCTATCTAGCAATCCAGGAATGATCTAATTTGAAATATTAGACAGAGTTAGTTACCCTATTTATGCAAAAGAGTGGTAGAAATTAGACTTTGTTTTTACTTTGAGATCAAATAATTTAATCATTAATTAAAACTACAAATTGAAGTTCAACCTTCCTGCTGGTTGGATAAGTGCAATCGGATCAAGACTTTAGCTAAAGGGCAGATATAAAAGAAATGATCCATCTATCATGCCATTTGATACTTATCCTTCACCTCCATATAAATACAAAGATTGGACTACCTCGAAGTTTAGCATAGAAGGAGATAAGCTAGTTTTTGATATTAATGTAGATGACCCTTTATTAAGCCATTATTCAATTAATTAATAAATTGAATATATATTTTCAATAGACTCTTAGAGAGCTGATATTGCTTTCTAAGAAGGCCTTTTAAATTTAGATCGAGGTTTATATAATTTTTATTTGGAAGCATTCTAAAACAACAAGCTTCTTGAGAGAACTTATAATGAATACTATGTAAAGCCTAGAGAAGATGTATCTGATACATTCAGGGTTCAAGTTTTAAATACAGGTGCAGCATAAAAGACAGCAATTAGATTTAGTTTTACAATGAATTATGATAAAGCTGTTCAGGGTGATGAAATTTGGATTGAATTCTAAACATTTGATAGATTAAAAAATGTTTTTAAAATTGATCTTGGATTAGGTTTTAGTGATATTTCAGCTTAAATAGGTTGCTCAGAGAGATTTGGATTTAATAAAATATCAAAGCAAAGAATTCTTTGTTATGTTTTTAAAGGAAATTAAAATTTGTTAGCACCATAAAGAGGAACTCCTGTAATTATTAAAATTCCAATATAAAAAGTTATTCCTAGCACAGAATTAGTTGATTTTTGGATAGCTTATGTAGAAAATCCTATAATTGTTGGATAAGTTGCTGGTATTAAATTGAGTGTTAGAAGAGATTGTAGAGATGATAGCCCACACTTTAATTGTATCCTTTATCATGCTGAACATTAATATTATATAACAGAACCTCTACCTGTTAGCTAGTATTCAATAAATGGAGCTTTCTCAGCTAACTCTAATATTGTAACTCTTAAAGCTTCTCACACGTTCACTATTAAATCATCTATTGACATATAGTCTAATTAATACATTCTAATTTAATACCCTTCAAATCATAAAAATAAAAATACATGCTCATCATAGGTTGGAGAGTGCATTGAATTTTCAGAATATAATTGGGTAATTATTTAAATAATTTTAAATAAATTTACAAAAAAATAAAATTTTTAATAAAAGAACCTTTCTTATAAAAATAAAAAAGAATTTTTTTCTAACTCTACCTTAAATTAAATTAATTTGATTAAAAATTATTGAGTTCTAAATTTTAAAATTAATTATTTTAATATTATTTTTCAAAATAATAGGTTTTATTTAAACCAAGTGCTTTAATCAAAGCTGGATTAGATACCTCTATACAGCTGGATAATATGATAAATGGGTGGCATAGAAGAAACCCTTCACCAGATAACTATTTCCTTCTTTAAGTGTTTGATAATAATGGAAATATAGTTTAACCTTACAAAATTACACATAACTACTATGATTACTATATTATAAGTAATTTTCTATTCTATTATATTAATTTTTTTTTCATTCAATTCATCATTTGAAAAAAAATTATTAAAATTTCTGATTATTATTAAATACTTTGAATAATTTAGATATCAATGGTCAGATTATGAATACTTAAACTTATGACCCTAAGTATCGTGTAGTTACAGTTTTCCTCAAAGAAAATTTTATGAATTTAGCCTAATTAGATGTAATGAATATGGATATTGAATAAGAAATTAACTATTTTAGATTAGATAAACCAAAAGAAATTTCTAAATTTGACTTTAATTACTGTAACGCTACTTTAACTTTGATACCTGAGACTTTAAGACTTCCTTATCCCCTTAGATATGATTGTGAAGTTCATGATCAATATATACTCCTTATTAGGACAAAATATTTCTTACCATGGAATTCTTCTTTTAACAAATTCAACTTAAGAATTTACTTTAAATTCATTATTGATGATAAAATACCTCCTAATAGTGGGGTCTCTCCTGGATCAGCTAGTCCTTTCATACTCTATGGATGTATAGCTCGTTGTGATGATCCCTTTGATTCTAAAAATAATTAGCCCTGGTCTCATGTAACTAAATCGAATATTCCTTGGGATATATCATATTACTAATAGCCTAATCTAAATACTGCAGGATTCTACACTGAATCCTTTTATTAAAGGCAGGCTCAAATAGATGAAAAAGTAAGCTTATAGATGCTTATTTAACCAAATACAATTTGTGATGTCAATTAGTTAGTGTTCACTGTACCTGATGAGTTCATATACCCATCCACTTAAATGTTAGATAAATGTACAATATAAGGTAAAATATTTAGGAAAAATTAAAAAGATTTTGTTTTTAAAATTAATTTGCTAATTATCAAGAAAAAAATATTGAATATTTCGTTTATTTATCAAAAGGTGTCAAACCCGTTTCTATAGATTTATGTTCTGTATCAAGAAGATAAGGTTAAACATAAGTGAAAATAATTTTAAAAGAAAAATTAGGAGATTTAGCTAAAATAGTAACAATCAGCGATAAAAATGGAAATTAGCTTTTTGTAGCTCCTCCATATCCAGGTACATTCTATCCAATAAAATTAGATATGTATTGCAATTCAAAGCTTGCTGAAACTTAATTCACTAACTTCACTAATGTAAGAGGTGAAAATTTAGATGTAAACTATTTGAAGGTAATCAATTCTTTAGATGAACTAACTCCATAGCTTTATGAATTTCAATTTAAAACGGGAAAACATGTTATTCCTCTTGGTTACCAAAGAACTGTTTAGGGTTAACTCTCTTAAGGAGTTTACTCAACTATTAATATTGTATTTGAATGGATAGGTGATGGTTATACTGTACATCCTGGTTATGCAAGTGATTTAGGTATGAATATTTCAGACAACTCAGAAGTTGGTTGTGCTATAAAAACTGGATTAACCCTATCTTAAGGAAGCAAACTAAACTGTATATTAAGTTTAGGAAAAGGACCTGAAAAGATGCCTTAAATTTCAATATCTAATTATGAGTAAATACCTGCTAACACTCAGATATCAATATTAATTACTAACATCCAATCTATATCAGCTAGCTTACTAACTACAGTTAAAATTGGTAATTTTATTTCATTTATATCATATTTTTTAATATTTAAGTTATAAATAATAATTTTTAAAAAATAATATTTTAATAAAAAAATTAATAGGTGTAATAATCAAGAATCCTAAATTTAACTCAGATGCATATTTTTATAATTTAGTTGCATATATTCCTGATAAAACAAGTGCCTTAAATTCACCAATAACATCCTCAAATAGTGATGTTATTGTGACAGGAAATAGCTAAATTCATTCATCATCAAACTATCAATTCACATTTAATTTAGGAAAAAGAGTCCTAAAGGTTACAGATTACTTTGGTATATAGTTTCCTGAAAATTTTATTAACACTTTAATATACGATACTTCAGCTATAAATTGCGGATCTACTTGTAGCTTTATTTATGTTTTCCCAGCTACAAGTATGGTATATCTTTAGCCTAAAACAAATTTAGATGCTGATAGTAAAGTTATTTTTTAAATTAATGGAATTCCCAACCCAAATTATGCTATAAGAGGATTAGTCTAAATATAATAGTTTACATTCATTGATAGAAAAATAGATAGCAAGTACGTCACTTAATTTTCAGCTAATTTTGCTCCTTCTTCTTTATTCTAAAGTGCTAATGTTGAAATTTCTTCTCAAACTGGAGGTGAAACCAATGTTTAATATACCTTCTAGTTCTAATTAGGACATACAATTCCAGCTGATGGAGCTATTTCTATTGATTTCCCATTAGATCTTTATGATAATCCTAAATAAACCTCAGAACCACTCATATGTAAATTGTAAGGAGATGTTTTTAATGAATTCAACTAGTCAGTTTGTAAATTTGCTGCTCCAAATAAACTTAGTGTTGCATTGGTTAATACTTAATTACTTCCAAATTCTGTTTACAAAATAATAGTAGATGGCATAACAAATCCTAACAAGAGCTACGATTAAGCTAACAAGTAATAAAGCTTTGTATTTTCATCTCATTTCAATAATAATGCTATTTTAAATTAAATCATTGCATAAAAAACTGCTAACCCTCCTCCTTTCTATGTGACAGCTTTGAAAAAATGTATTATCAAAGTTAGCCCTTTCATCAAAAATATTAAGCTAAAATCTTTTTACTCATTTTAATTTTCTTGTAATGTATAAATTAAGAATAAAAGTATAGTTGAAATAATATTACCAATTGAATATAGTATGAATAATAAGCTAGATACATATGATTGCTCAAGCTTTGAATAATCCACTCTTTATACAAAATAATGTACTCTTTAGGAGATAAAAGGATTATTAATATTGTCTGTTTAACTTAGAGAAATAAAAAGTTCATAATAATTTACAATAAATTTAAATTTATTTAATCCTAGTATAGCAAATAGTAATTATATCTTCTCAGCTTAATTCAAATTGCAAAATCAATATTTTGCAAATACTTAAAACACAGGAACAAATTTCGCAAGCATTTTTGATTTTCCAAAATTAATATTTGCAAAAAACCAAGACAGTCATACATAAATAAAATTGTAAAATGTGCCAATAAATGCAGCTGAGCCAGCTTTTTATATTTTTAAGGTGAAAACGATATAAATTTCATATCAATTATAAATTTAACTATTATTTTATTTTAATTAAATAGACTCCAAGTTTAAAAAATATGATACAGATTTAAGAGATATCAATAACATTCCCTAATCATTTTTCAAAAAACCTAGGAGATAATCTAAAATGCTATATATATTATTCAAATAATGAGACACATAGATTTTCAATACACGATATTCTAAAATTAAAAGCAAAGCAAATTAGTGGATATTAAAATTTTATTTAATTGCCTTGCTCAATAAGTTATGATTTTACAATAAGTATTTTAAATATCATAAAAACTTTAAATTATATTTATTTTTTAAAATAATTAGCCCTCTCAAGCGTTGGAAGCTTTTATAATTAAAGCTTATTTGAATGGAACTACATAATGGTTTAAAATGTTTATAATCCTGGAAAATTCTATTTAGACACTTACAAGTAATCTTAATTTTTGAATTGAAATAACAAACTTATTAAAAAATAATTTTAGAATTATTCACTCAAGTGATTAAGTTGCTTCTTGGGTTTTTGAAGATTATTTATACTATGAGATTAGCGATATTGCTAAATAGCTTGATATTAAAAATATAGAATCTAAGATAAATAGTACAACTGTTCTATCACCTTACATTTTTGAAATTTACACTCTTTAGTAACTAAAAAAGAATACAGTTACAGCTATAATGATAGATTTACCAGATTAATATGATACTTCTCTTTAACCTTAAGATATTTCTTGTTACGGCTCAATAAGTTAAACAATTAAAACAAACTGTAAGCTGTACAATAATATAATACTCTCTTGGTCAGAGATTACTAAAGTTGAGAATATTTTCCATTACCTATATATAGAATCGCTTATAAATCCATCAATTAAAGATCCTTGCACTGATAAATAGTTTAAAAATTCAAATTTCAAAATATCTATACTTGATTTATCAACAAATGAAATTCTAGCAACTTCAGTAAATTAAATATTTTTTATTTATATTAACTCTTTATTGATTAAAATATATATAGAAACCTAATAAATAAACATGCTTAAAATACACAAAAGATTTTCTTTATATAAAAATTAATGGACCTAATAAATTAGTTAAAGGACTTTCATATTCGTTTAAGGTAAATTAATTACAATATTTTCTACTAAAAATCTTTATTGAACATATTTATAAAAAATAAATTCAACAAATTATTTAAAATAGGTGGAAATTGAGAGACCAGCAAATGTATTAAAGCTAATTCCCAAATATAACAATTTGTATTTTGATTTGATACCTAATATTTTGGTGTTTAAAGACTTTGACCTGCCATCAGAGATAAACTTCAAAATTTTAGTTAAAGAAAATGCTTAACTTGGCGCACAATCTATAAATTTCGATAAGATAGAAACAATCGAAGATTCATCATTCAAATCAGGAGATTAATACCAATTACCCCCAATATTAAAATTTGATATTGTTGAAAATTAGTCTATTGACTAAACACTAAAATATGTTTTCATTGAAGATTTTAAAGCTAATTCTGTTGGAGGTATAGTCACTGCATTTATAAATGTCCCAGAGCCTCCAGCCTAAAATATGTATCTTAATATAGATATTACAAATTCTAAAGTAAATATATTTTATAACCTCTAATTTTTAAATTAAAATCAATTTTATTACTAATTAATTTTTAAATAAAAAATTTTTTTCCCACTCACTTATTGCCATCAAATAATAAAAAATTTAATTGAATAATAAAAATCATTTAAAATAAATTATTAAATTTTTTAATTATTATGATGTGATTATATATTAATAATAAATTATAAGCTGTGAAATATGATATTTTTTTAACCTAAATCATATATAAAAAAAATTTTTACCAAATATTTTTTATTCAAAGTTACTTAAAATTTATGATTTTAAATAATTTTTAATTTAAAGAATAGTATTAATTATTTAATTTAAATTAAAATTTAGAATATTAAAGTATAACCGTCTAAGATTTTGATAACTCATCAAGAAAAAAATTATAATTTCACAATCTAATATTTATCAGAACAAGTAACTGTGCCTATACCATTTTACTTTTCTTTATAGTCAAATTAAAAAGTTATGCATTAACTTTTTCCTTCAGTTAAGTATTTGGTTATTACTAGTAACAATTAGCACTCAAAAAACAAAATAGCAAAATTAGAATTCATGAATAACATTCCTCATGAAAACTACTACAAAATTCATTTGGGAAAAAGTATTGACACTAATTTAATTTAAACAAGTGAGCTTTAACCTGAAATATTGTCTATAAAAATTGCATCTCTGTAATAAAATAAAGCAATTTTATATGTAATTACAAGTTAGCCTGGATCAATAAAGTATTTAATTACTTATAAAAATTCCAAACCTCCACTTTCAGCTTAAGAGGTGTTCTCTTTTAATTATTCAGAAGGAATAATTATCAAAAAGGGTGAAGGTCATACTAAATAATACTTCACTGAAGCTACAGATTTTACAGCAGAAATAAAAATTGAAGAATTGAATTATTCTACATCTTACTAAATTTATGCAGTTTGTAATAATGGGATGGGAATATCGAAGATAAAAAGCGCTAATTTTACTACTTCTTATTTATAAGCAGGAACTATTTTCCATGTAACTCTATCTAATAATTTAAATTCTTAAGATTTAATTAAATAACTTTCATAAGCCCTTAGAATAAAGCAAAATGATATGGCTTTATTAACATCAAAATAAATAATTAATAATTAAGGAGAAAGGTTAAAGAATGATTTATTCTCTTTTGAAATAGCTATTGCTCCTCAGTCTAATGGATTTAATATCAATGAATACCTTTAAAATATTACTCAAAGTAACCCAGAAACCTTCATAAGATTAATGAAAAACTATGTATAAGGATTTGAAACATATAGAGTAGAACCCTTTTCAAGAAAGTATATGAATGGAATGACTAAAATCACTGATCTAAAACCAAAAATAGAAAGCGTCAGTTTTTACTCAGCAAACATTACTGTAAGATTGTGGGAAGAATCAATAATTTATGCAGTAGTGCTGGAAGATTAAAATAACTTAAATATTACTTTACTTTCTTAACAAATAATTTTAGGCTTTGATTAACATAATAATCCAGTAAAAGAATTTTGGTCAGCAAAGTCTTATTCAAACTCAAGCAACTACAATTAAGCAAATCTACATTTCGATAATTTAAATGACGGTAAAAATTATACAGTATACATGACTGCAACTAATGTAATGCCTTACCCTGAATAACTAAAATACTTACCTTTATAAGATAATCATGTGATGACATTTAAGTTTTTTACTCCATTCAATTATAGTAATAATATTTATTAATAAATCAATTTTTTAATTTAATTATTTATTAAAAATTTATTACAAATAGATTTAGATAACTGTCTTATGGTTGACTATTTAAAGGACGTAAATGCAGGTCTTTCATAAATAATAGAAAAAAGATATGAAACAGAAAAGCAATTTGGATTTTGTAAATCTGTGAAAAAATTTACTAACTCTACTTAATAATTGATTGGATAATTCAACTATTGAGTTATATTAATAATTAAAATTTTTATGCTATTAATTTAGATTTTATTATTTGTAAGTTTATAATAACATATATTACATTTTATAAAAATTTTTTAAAAATTTAAAATAAAAACATATTTTTACATCAAAAATGTTATAAGATAATAATTATTTTAAAGAATATTCTAACTGTATAGTTTATGTTATTTTTTACTAAAATTTTTGACAAAAATTAAAAAAAATATCTTTATTTTATTTAATAAAGATAATTATTATCTTCTTTACAAGTTTGAAAATTATGTTGATTTATTTAATTATTAAAATAACCTAAATCCTCATTGATTAAAGCCAAAATTGGTATAAAAAAAAATATTTCTTAAAAAGTTTGACAAACAAATTGAATTATTTTTATTTTTTAAGAAATTCACAATTTCAAATTGATAAAATACAAATAATAATTTGTAATAAAAATATATATAATTTAAAATACAATTTTATATAATATAAAAATTAAAAAATTTATGGAAATTATTTTGTGTGGAATCTGTTACTAAAAAATCAGCTATTAGTAGCTTATTCAATAAAATATAAGGAACTAATAAACCCAACTCCAATTAAAAAGAAAAAGAATTTACATACTTAGTATCTGTTTTTATTAAATTCTTATGCTATAATTTCTTAGGTAGCTATGTAAATGAATGTTCCAGCACTGATACTCATAAGAATACCATTTATTAGATATCCATTTCCACTAAGTCCCCACCCTATGCATATTCCTAAAGGATTCATTGTAGATTGAATAATAACCATTATTGTAGCTCTATTTATATTCATTTTAGATTATTTCAAAGCTAATCCTAAGACCAAGCCTTCAGCCCATTTATGGACCAAAATAGCAAGGGTGATAGTTAAACACTTTGAGAAATCTTATTCTACACCTATTGCTAATCCCTCTAAAGTAGCATGAATACCTAAAGCTATTTAGAGAACAAAAGGTGTAATAATATTCGATTTATTATTATCTTCTTAATTACTTAACGAAATATCTATTTCTTCAAAAACTTGTTTAATTTGGCTTTATTTTGATATGATTGTATCATCTTCTATTTCAAAAGGAAGAAGACAATTTTCATTAATTTGTTAGTCTTGTTATTAGCTCTCTAAATCATTTGAATTATTGTATTAGTGGTGATGATGATGTGTAAATTATTCTCCAATTATTTTCTCAATAAAAAGTAAAAATGAAATACTAATAACAGCTATAAACATTTAAAATGGGAAATGTTCTACTGAGTTGTAATATTTTTCAAAATCTTCTCCTGCTTCAGGAAGGATATGAATCAGGCCTATTGATATGAACAAACCTCCAGAAAATGCTGAAAAAATTGAAAGAATCTTTTTATTTTCCCTAAATGATTTTACCCTTAGAGGTAAATTTCCCATAATAACAATTATGAGGAACATAATTACCATAGCTACAGATTTGACTATTATAGTGCCATCTATCATTTTGTTTTTTTGAATTAAATTAATACTAACTTTTATTTAAAAATAATTATTAGTATTTGCAAATCAAAAGTTATTGCATTTTTAAAATCAATCATTAGATATATCATAGTTAATCATTCTAATAAAATTTTCATATCTATTTTGCTATCATTAACCAACATCAGAATTGGTTATTTTAATTAATTAAGTGGTTTTTGTTTTCATGACATCATCTAAAATAGATACAAAATAATCAACCATAACTTTTAAATTTTCTAGAACCATTTTTAGTATACAAAGTCTATTTTTCTCATAAAATCGTCTACTATTTTGTCTTATTAAATTTATATTATCTTTAAAGTATTCATTTATGATCTTTTCTATAAAAATGAGTTTAGCTCAAAATATAAATTGTAAGAATTAATATTTTCAATATTCAACTATTTCCAAATGTTTTATTTAAAAATTATTTTTGTCTGCAAAATATCTTTGAAAAGAATTTAATCCAATTTTGAACACAAAATAAAAGTAATCAGTTATATTTCTTTAAAATAATTAAGAAGGTACTCATGAAGTGGCTAATGAGTCACTCTTAAATTAATGTCTTTTTTAATATTTCGTTATTAAAATGCACAAAAAATAACAAATCATACCTATAAATCTAGTTACTAAGATAATTTATTTAATTGGTATGTTTTTTTTTGTAAAACAGAAATATAAGCTATGGAGTTTTTAAATTTTTTCCTCCAATTTAAGTTTTCCCTCATCTTTATGAATAGATATTATGAGAATTTCTTTAGTTCTTAAATAATGATTTTTTTATGAAATCTATAAAAATTGATTAGATAATTTGATAAAACTATCGTCGTTGATTCTATTTTTACCATAAATTTTTGTTTGTATATCATCTGAAACATGTATCAATTTTATATTAGTTTTTAAAATTTCGTCACTTAGGTTTTTGAATATGTAAATTATTAGTAGATTTAGAAGATATTATTATCAAATCCTTGTAATATTATTCTTTTGTTTAATATTAAACCTCATTTAAAATGTATATAACTATTAAATTCCTTTCAAAATCAAATCAATAAAATAAAATTATTATTATTTAAAAAATTTTGGAGCTCAAACCTTTTTATATGATTTTTAAATTAAATTTATGATTTAAAATTTTATTTTTTATTTTTTAAAAAGTTTTATGAAAATAAATAGCGTTTCAAAATATATAAAATTTTTCTATACAGCTCTTAAAAATTCTAAATTTTAACCTCCTCCTCTCACCCGTCATTCCACCATTAGCTCTATGAAAACATTAAAAATACGCTAAACTCATACTATCATAGCAAAATATTTTGATAAATTTTTTTTTGATTATTCTACTTAACTCAAATGCTCTTACTTAGCAAAAAATAAAAAATTTAGATTATAAATATTTATTTCTTAATTAAAGCTAAACAAATATTCTAATTAACAGCAAGCGATTTTCATATCACTAGTTTTTAATTAGGTGTTTGTTATATAATAGCTTCCAGATTATCAAATTCATTATTCTAAAATACCATTTTTATTTCTTTTTCTTCTTAGAATAAAAAATTAAAATTTTTAAGTTTTATTTTGCTTTCTAACTGAGTATGAGTTTAATTGAGAAAGAAAAAAATTAATAAATAAAGACATAAAATAATGAATAAGTATTTTAGTAAAAAATAAATTTCTTTTTTTATATTTTTAAATCAAGTAAGTTATCTTGAACAATTTATTTGAAAATAGACACATCATTTTGAGAGAAATCTTAAAAAGATTAAAAACAGGTGATGGTAAAAAAAATTAAAAATTTAACATTAATAATTAAAATATAAAAAAGTATCTTTTAAATATATTTTCTATTAAGTTAAAGAAATGGTATTTATTTGAAAGTTGATATTGTTTATTTTGTTTATTAACATTCATTTTCAGTTTTTTACATTTAAAATTGTATCCTCTCAGTTTGATTTTAATTATTTATATTTATATCAATCAATCAATTAATTAAAATACAAAATTTAATATTAAATAGTTTATCTTTAAAATATATTAATTATTATAGACTATTTTTTGCAAAATTTTAGCTCAATTGTAAAAATTACTCACTCTTCCCAGCCATACTTCTTATAAACCATCACTTTTGCTTATTTTAATTTAGTTTATCTTAAAAGTGCATTCTGCGCCAAAGCCTTAGTTGGTTATTTATTAGGATCTTCAAATAAGAGAGACCTATTAAACTTTTTATCAAACTCTTCTTTTGTGTAATCTCTTCCATTTACTTCTTTGAAGTAATTAATTCCAACTAATTTTTCATAATCACTTAGCCTATTTTATTGTTAATTCTAATAATAGTGTTTCAAAGCCATCACTATTAAAGGAGCAAAACTTCCTACTACAGGTCCTAATATTACTAACTCAAATTTTTATTTGATTAGCAAGTAAAATATTTCTTGAATTAAAGCTCCTATCATCGCTCCTACAATACAATACTTTACAATATCAGAAAAAGTGTATTTGTTTTATTTTTCAGATTCAAGAGGTATTGATTAAGAACATATTAATTATAAATTATTTTAATTAAACTAATCTTCATGATAACTGTCCATTTCTCTATAAAAAAAATTTTTTATTTACTATAATTTATTAACATTTTTAAGTATTTTAAACTATTTTATATATAACTTAAAATTTTATCTAACTTCAGTTGGTAATTAAATATATTAGTTAATAATTAATTTACTTTTTAGATTATTGCTCTTTCATATTTTGCCCATTAAGATACATATTATCCATTTTCTGTAAATAATTATTCAATTTTTATTTTTTTAAAAAGTTTAATATATAATTTAATTATAAAAAAAGTGAATTATGATTAATTAATTTAAAATCAATTTTTACTTTATATCTAAACTAATTTTTAAGAACAATTTCAATAAATATATTTTTTTCAAAACACTTTTAATAAAATAGATTTTTTGATAATACTTTTATCTATCAATAATAATTTTTTTTTTAAAGGTTATTAAATTATTAAGTAAATAATAAAGTGAATTATGATTATTTTATTTAAAATCGATCTTTACTTTAAATATAAACTAATTTTTAAAAACACTTTTAATAAATATATTTTTTCAAAACACTTTTATTAATAGATTTATTTATAATTATTTGTTTTTTCTATAAATAATTTTTTTGAAGGTTATTAGAATATTTAACAAAAGTGAATTATTATTAAATCTAATTGGTCTTTACTTTAAATTTAAACTATTTTTTAAAAACACTTTTATTAATAATTATTTTATAGCTTTTTGAAGGTTATTAGAATATTCAATTATAAACAAAAGTTAATTATTATTAATTAATTTAAATTAATCTCTACTTTATATTTAAACTAATTTTTAAAAACACTTTTAATAAATATATTTTTTCAAATTGCTTTTATTAAATATATTTATTGGTAATTATTTTATTTTATTTAACTATAAATAGGCTTTCGCATCAACAAATAATAAAGATAAATATCTTATTTATATCATAAATTTCAAAGTAAAAAAAATCAGCATTTTGAAAAATTTGGTCCTTAATTAATTTTAAAAATGAAATATTATTTAATAAAAAATACTCTGAATTATAAATTAATTTAAAAATAAAAGTATTTTTATTTTATTCTTTTAAATTTGATTGATAAACTATTTCAATTAAATTCTTTTATTGATAAATCTTTTAAAAATAAAAGTATCTATTTTAAATAATTTAAAATATTAATAAACAATTTAGTAATTATAGGTCTTTTTATCACTTTAGGACAATCAAAATAAAGATAATAATTTCATTAAAAAAAAAGAAATATAAAAATAAAAATAAATAAATAAGATTAAAGATGTAAAACATAAATATCCTCTTAATTAGTTTGGATGATCTTTTACAAGAAGAATCACAACAGACAGACTAAATATATTAAATTCTCTCTGAATTAGATAACTAATTGCTTCTTATATAAAATGAAGACTATTTAAAATATGGATATTATTAATATTTAATAGCTGAAAAATGTGTGAATATGTTCACAAATATTAATGAAAATTATAAATCTAAATACAAAGGGCAATTAAATACTTTTAAATAACATTTTAATTAATATTAAAATAACTTTGTGTAATAAGTTAATAGGGATTTATCTTCTAAACAAATTTAAGAAATTGAAAACAAAACAAAAATTATAAGTTTAAGATCAGCTAGCTCTAGTATTATACCAACAGTAGGTAGTATACTAGGAGTAACTATTGCAGCATTAATATCACCTGCAGCAGCAGGAGCTATTGCTCTTGGAGGAGCTATTGTTCTTGGAGGAGGTTTAGGTGCTATAGCAGGAGGAATATGTAGCTATTTTGTACAAAAATAGTTAATAGATCCATATTATTTAGATAATATAACA